>NW_027522939.1:0-141202 GCF_052094955.1 Ictidomys tridecemlineatus
GGCGCTCAGACGGGACAAGCAACTCCAGGCCAAGGAGAGCCACTGAGACCAGCAAACTTCGGAAAGCCCAAGGGACGGAAGGGCTGTTCACAGAAACGGCAGCCCCAGGAGGATCCAAAGACTCATAGAAAGTCCAAAAGGTTGGGGGGAGGTGGGCGAATGTTCCTCCCCAGGTAAGACGGACCAAGGAGCGGCTCTGCTGCCGTGTTCATGGACAGGGGCCTGCGGGTGTAGGATCTGCACCTGTGCGTCCTGCTCCACAAATTCCCCTCCATAGTGTAGGAACAGGACCTTGAGGATGGTAAGTGTCTGCGCAGGAACTAGAAGAAAAAGGCTGAGTCCACCTCGCTCAATGGCCAGGCCAGGCCTCTGAGGGCCAGGATGGTGCAGGCCTCTGAGGGCCAGGCTCACCTCTGCAGGAGCCTCAGCGCCTGGGCAGGGGGAGCAGGACACAGGAGGGACACCAGGCTCCGAGCAGACTCTGTAAGTGATCGTAAGGAAGGGTGAGGGCTGTCTTTCCATTTTCATTCATTTCATACTCATTTCTAATGTCGCTCGTCATTTCTTCTTTCACTCTGAAGCAGGCGGTTTAATTTCCAAATATTATGGGGTACTCCTCAGGTGTCTTCCACACAGTGGTTACTGCGTAGCCTGGTGGTGGCCAGAGAACACAGTGTGATCTCACTTTTGAATTTACTGGGCCTCAAACTTGGTCTGTGCAGATGAATGTCCCCTGGCACTTCATAAAACGGTGTGTTCTGCTCCCGGAGGAGGCAGGGCTTCCTTAATGGGAAAAGGAAGATAAGAAGCAGAACCCCCTGCACCGCTGGGCAGTGGCCGGTACTCGTTTATCCGAGTCTCCACGTGCCCCTGAGGGTTTGCTCACCTCTGTCCTTACTCTCCGTTTCTGTTTTGTGTAACTTTTCTTCTACTTTTGGAAAACTAAAATGAGAATTTGCACTCGGATATGTTGAACATATCCAAATGCAGACGTTTTCAAAACATTTAGATGACCAAAAGAAAAGAGAGACTCCCTGGGCCACGGGCTTTGCCATCTCCTAGGACAGACAGGCCACAGCCTGCGGTGCCCCTGGAACCTGGGGGTGACTGTCCTCTCCAACCTGACAGGAAGCTGGCTCCCTCTCTGCCTCCTCAGGGCTTCTTCCTGCTGTCCCCAGCTCAGGGAGCCGTCCTGCATCCCCAACATGGACAGCCCGGACCCTCCTTTCCCTTAAGGGGCCTCTCTATCAGTTCTCTCCCTCCCTCTCCCTCTCCACCCACCCCCTCTCTCTCACACACACACTCACACACACACACACACTCACACATTGCACAGCACACTTGGTGGGCAGCACTTGTGACCACCAAAAGCGACCACAAGCCTCTGGTCACTTCCCTCTGTCACCTCCCACTACAGAGGAAGAACAAATGGAAAAAAGGAAGGAAGGGGGGAGGGGAGGGGGAGGGGAGTTGGCAGGAGGAGGAGGGGGAGGAAGAGGAGCAGAAAAGAAAGGCCCCCAGGGAAGGAGAGACTGGAATGAGGTGAGGGACCTTCAGGTTCAATGCTTCCACCTGCTCCTGTCTCACAGTCTCCATGGTGGAGGTGCAGAACAAGCCAAGGCGTTGCCGTGACTACTGCTGGAACTAGTGGTGTTCCTGCGTCTACACTCTACCAGCCGAGTGGGCAGAGCGCTTACAATGAAGCAGCAAGAAGAGGGAGTGGATCCCAGAGCTCCTGCTCCAGGCTAAAGCAAGTTGCCTTTCCAGCCCTGAATCCCCAGGAAGCAGGAAGCACCACTCAGCTCAGAGCCCACACCAGAGGGCAGAGGGCAAAAGTAAGGGAATATGTCCCTCCTCCCCCTTCCTCCCCCTCCCCCCTCCCTCCCTCTCTCCCTCCCTCCTTTCTCTCCTTCTTCTTTTTTCCAATAAGGAAGTTAAACCCAGGTCCAGCTTTACCCCAGCCCTTCTTTTACAAAATATATCTGTAAGATCCTGTCTCAAAACACAAAAAGGAAATACTCTGCCTAACAAGTTCACGTCATCACTGCAATTTCTCCACATTTTGTTTATTCTATTTATTGTGGTGCTGGAGACTGAACCTGGGGCCTTACACATACGAGGGGATCACTACCACTGAACCATGTTACCAGCCCTTGTTTCTCCACATTTGAAATAATAAAAACAGGGCCTCACCACCTGCCCACTGAATAACTGTGGGATGCATTTCCCTGTCTCTGTACCTGAGCTGCTGAAATTTCCCGAATCCTGAACACTCACTTCCTGAAAACTCCAGAAGGGCAACCTGTTCCCATCTGCCACTACCGTATTTTACAAGGATCAGTCCCAATGATTGCAATGCTTTTTATAAAATAATCAATGAAAGCAATAGACAGACACATGTGGTTTCTGTGAAAAAAAGAATTGAAATTTGACCTCCAAAAATTATAAAGGGTGAAAGAGAAATATGGAAACACTTTGCAGGAAATACCACTCCCCTCATTTTGGCCAAGGAGGTTAAAACGCTGGAAAGGAAAAATCAATTGCATACCCGACTAGTGTGGACTGATCCTACAAAAGATTTACTGAGTGTCACCTGAGAGCCACAGGTCGTGCACTGAAGGTGCAGTGGGGAAGACAGGTGGCTTTCCTCCTCCGGGGGTTTTAGGTCAGTGTAAGACCCACACAGCACAGGTGACTGGTAAATAATAAAGAGGAATCCTATTTGACCCTGGGGTACGTGACAAACAAGGAAGAGGCATTTCAGATAGAAGAGTCTGTGAGGACTTCCCAAGCTGTGAAATGAAGACGACCCAGGCAGCTTAGCAAAGGCTGGAACGCACAGCCTCACACCTTCCGCTCCATGTCACACTTGCGGTTTAGCCAGTGCAATAAGGTGTGAAAATAAAATAAAGGTTATGCGCATTGGAGAGGAAGGTTCAAATGGCTTCCATTCACAGCCAGCCTGGTTACCTACGTGACAAATCCTACCTACAAAGAAACTACTGGAATATATATGTGTTAGAAGATGCCACAAGATATAAGATCATGAGATAAGACTCAGGGAAATTTCTACACACTGCACATGATTTTAAACTGGGATTAGAAGGGCGTCCATTCACAATAATACCAAACACATTCAATACCTAGAGATAAATAAACAAGAGACATGTAAAATCCATTAGGCTAAAAACTACAAAATATTACTGAAATTAAAAATGTAAATAAATTGAAGCATATACTCATTGAAAAATCAGAAGATGTCAGTATTGCTTGCATGTTAATTATCTCTACGTTGATCTGTGGACTCAATGCCATTCCAATCAGAGCCCCAGGAGGATTTTTAAAGACAATAACAAGCTGATTCTAAAACTTATATGGAAATGCAGACGTGATTGAGTACCTAGAACATCCTGGGAGAGAAGAGCAGGGTTCAGTGACAGGCACTAATTTCAAGACTCATCGGACATCTTAGAGTCAGCATGGGGGGGGGGTGGCACTGGTGTCGGACGAGATCAAGAAACAGAACAGGGAGACTGGAACACACCCACATTCATAGACTCAGTTTGAATCTGATTAACAAATGATGCTGGAAAAACATCAAAATTGGGGCGGGAGGTGAAGTGAAAGGAACTATCACTTCACTCCTCATAAAGAATTAAATTAAGGCTGCTCGCGGTGGCACACGCCTATAATCCCAGCAGCTCAGGAGGCTGAGGCAGGAGGATCGCGAGTTCAAAGCCGGCCTCAGCAAAAGTGAGTGCCTAAGCAACTCAGTGAGACCCTGTCTCTAAATAAAATACAGAGTGGAGCTGGGATGTAGCTCAGTGTTGAGGATTCCTGAGTTCACTCCTTAGCACCCCTCAAAAATTAAATTAAGAATGATCGTGGAACAAAATATAAAAGGCAAAAATCATAATATCTCAGACCACATTGAGAATATCTTCACCAGAAATATTGATGCCCAGGATTTCTTAGGCAGGATGCAAACAAAATGATGAATCACACGCTATTGTGATTTAGAACTTCTCATCAAATGACTCTGTGAAGAAAAGGGACCAGCCAAACCTACGTCAGAAAAGGGCCTCATTTACAGACATTCAGACAAACAAGACCCCTGCAAGTTGATTTTTAAAAGAGAAACCATCCAATAAGAAATAGGCAGAGGCTGAGCACCCTATGAGGAGAGATGGAGCGGTGGCGGGAGGGAGGGTCTCGGTGGCCCGTGGTGACCCTGCTCTGGAGGACCTCCAGCACTGCCCTGCGCTCACACTGGCACTCCCAAGGCAGGGCTCGGCCCTGGGCTCTTCCCACCCTTCCCTCCACAGCCTTGAGGCCCACAGTGCTGGTAGGAGGAGGGCCAAGCTGGACTCGGCTCCACCTGGCCACCAGCTGCTGTGACTGGCCTGTGATGAAAGCCATCAGGAGCTGCCACCCCACGCAAGCAGAAGCGCTAGGGGCAGAGCTCCGGGAGTGCAGGGCTGCCACCCGCCCGGGTGAAGGTCCCCGGAGGTGCCCGCTGGTGGCCCCGGGAGCAGGGCAGGGCAGGTGAGGAGGCTGCAGCGGGCAGAGCAGCTGTGACCACGCAGCGGCTGCAGAAGCAGCGCATCATCACCGTGGTCCCTCTGCCCCGTCTTGTCATGCAGGACGGGCTGTCGGGAGTGTGAGCGGTGGGGACTCCCCACCACAGCAGCTGGGTTTCGGGAGGGCAGGAAAGACCCCGCCAGGCCCTGGCCTCCTCTTGTGGCTGTGATGGCTTAGATGAGGTGGCCCCCGAAGCTCCCGGTGAGACAGCAAGAAGGTTCAGAGGAGAGATGAGGGGACATGGGTGGCCTCCACCCCATCAGGGAACCAAGCCCCATGGGATTGACTGAGGGGTGACTGGAGGCCGGTGGGGTGTGGCTGGAGGAGGTGGGGTTGGGGTGTGGCCTTGGGGTACACAGCTATATCTGGCCGGTGCCCCCCCCCCCTGCTTCTCATCTCCTGTGAGCTGCCTCCCTCCGCCACACTCTTCTCCGTGGTGTTCTGCCTCACCTCCAGCCCTGAGCAATGGAGCGGCCTTCTACGGACAGAGACCTCTAGAACCATGAGCCTCTGAATAAACCTCTTCTCCCTACAATTGTGTGGGTCGGGTCCTTTAGTCACAGCAGTGAAAAAGGTGACTAAAACAAGAGCCAAGGACTCAGTGCTCTCAGGTGTAGGAAGCATCATTATATGTCCCTTAGGGAGACAGGTGACCTGGTCTTAGTCTTTATTTGACGCTAATTATGGTATAAAGAGATGCAGGGGAGTGCCAAGTTGACTCAAGTAGACTTGTAGTGGTCGATTTTAACTTGGAGGGTGTTTGGGGACGATATTAGCGTTTAAATCAGTAAACTTTAAGTAAGCGAATGGCTCAGGTAGGTGGGCCTGAAGAGAACAGAAGGCCCAGGATCCCCTGGCCAGGGGCATCCCCCCCACGGGGCGCCTTCAGACTTCCTTGTTCCCCTGGCCTCCAGCCTCTGGCCTCGCTGTGGATTCAGACTGCCAGTCTCCATGGTCACGTGAGCCAGTTCTTTGGATTAAATACACACAAACACACACACACACACACACACACGCACGCACACTGGTTCTATATTTTTGGACAACTCTAATGCAGCTTCTGAACAGGCTGGAAAAATAATCAAAAGCTTCTTACAAAGTCAAACACACACAACCCAGAACCCAGCGATTCCTCTATTAAGTATTTACCTGGAAACATGTTTCTAGACGCTCTTGGGCACGAATCTTCAGAGCATCTTATTCATAATTTATTTGAAATGGTCCAAATTCTATCGATAGGAGAATAAGGTGCGGTATTTTCACAAAATGGAAAACTATTCAGCAATCACATAAATGACTGCTTTGTCCAGAAGCTTGACCTGGCAGTCAGGGGTCCCCAGAAGCAGGCCACACAGACATGTGCACACACCTCCAGACACAGGAATCCGCTCGAGCATCCTGGAGCCCTGAGCTGTCCGCAGGTGGGAGAAGCAGGGCCTCAGTGGGGGACAGTCTGTGTCTGGTGGGCTGAGACCCAGAAGGTGCCTGCTGGTCACAGGAGTTCCGATGTCCAAAGACAGCAGGAGGTGGACACCTCCTCAGGAGATAGAGTCCACCCTGGCTTCACCTGTGCCAGTCCAGCAGACCCACAGTGGATGGCGTGATGCCCACCCACAGTGGTGACCACAATCTCTTCACTCAGTCCACTGATTCAGACGCTGATCTCCAGATACAAAGTCACGGACACACCTAGACAGTGCTTCACCAACGACCTGGGTATTGCTCACACCAGTCACGCCCACGCTGCAAACCAGTCGTCACAGTAAGTGGGTGCAGACACCCCGCTGGGCGAGTGTGCCCCACATCAAGGGAAACACACTGTCAGTTCCCTCCGTACAAAATGCCGGAGCAGAAAAGCTGCAGTTTAAAAAGTCAGGAAGATTCTCGGCCCTGGAGCCGCGAGCTACCTGGGAGGGGGTGCGAGGGAACTTTTGGGGGGTAAAAACCTTCTGTCTTTCCAGAGGGGAGGGGTCTCTGTGGGTGACACTGTGCGCCAATCCTCTTTGTAAAGAATGGAACTCATGTGACCTCCAGCCAGGGGATTGCCGTGCCGGGAGGCCACGCTTCTGAAGCCACCCCACTGGGGCCCGCTTGGAGGACAGAGGACCAGGGGAGGGACCAGGAGGCTCGCTGGAGCATCTGTGTGAACATACTTCTGTAAGCAGGGTGGACAGACGGACGGACACACACACACAAACACACTCCCTTGATCTCTCCACTAAAGGACAGAGAAGAAATGACACAGTCACAAGCAATGACTCAGTGCCCAAGAGCTTCTCAACACCCAGGTGTCTACACGCCATTCTCCGCCCAGGGGACCGGGAGGGAGAGCCGACAGCCGGGCGGGAAGAGGGTGCAGGAGGCAGCAGGGGCCTAAACACGGTGCCCCAAAGTCGTCACTCAGATCACAGGAAAGCACCCGCAGGCACAAGAGCAAGCCTGAGGGCTCCTCCAGACCCAACAGGGACAGCCAGAGGGCGGGGCTGGCGCTGAGGCAGGGCACTCGGCCGCCTGGGCAAGGCCCCATCGGAGCCCCACACCAAGGAACAGTGGCAGTCAGAGTGATAAAGTAGAGGATGGGAGCCCGGTTACAGCCCATTCTCTGAATTAAGGGTGCGTCAGTCCATGCTGCGGAGACAGCAGACAGGGAGGCGGGAAAGCTGCTTCTTACAGCCAAATGACACCCCCAAATCAGAAGAGAGGACATAGTCGGATCACCTGTGGGTGCCCATAGGGGACAGGGAAAGTTTGATGAGGAACAAAATACAGTTATGTGAGTCAGAATTAAATCCTGCAAAATGTGCAAAGTCACAATGGAGCACTCAAAACCCACCTGAAGGAAATGTCCAGAACCAACATCACCAACACTGAGCCAGAGCTGAGCGACACCGGGAACAGCCAGTGTGTCACCAGGAACAGCCAGCATGTCACTGGGAACACCCCGTGTGTCACCAAGAAGCAAACCTCGTACAGAGATGGTTGGCAGAACAGTGCCATTGACAAAGGCTGGTCAAGAGACCCAACGAGTCTAGAGACTCAGGACTACATACAGGCGTGATCCTGGACCTGGAAAATGGCAGGGAGCAGTGGCATTGGGGACCACCTCTGGGACGAACCCTGGGTCAGAAAGCAGCGTCTCGTTTCCTGATTTTGAACCCTACTGTGGTCGTCTAAGACAATGACTTCGTTCTTAGGACATACAGACTTAGCCCAGCCTGGTGGTGCACACCTGTCATCCCAGTGGCTCAGGCAGGAGGATGGCGAGTTCCAAGCCAGCCTCAGCACCAGTGAGGCCCTAAGCAGCCCAGTGAGACCCTGTCTCTAAAATATAAAGAGGACTGGGGATGGGGCTCAGTGGTCAAGGGCCCCTGAGTTCAATCCCCAGTAGGAAAAAAGAAATACAGACTTAAATACATAGGTCAGGAGATGTGGTGTCCCAAGACACCCCAAGAGATTCAGAGAGAATGTTAAGAACAGACAAGCAGCAGGAAGCGAAGGGGGAGAGGGTGCTGGTGTGAGGAGCTCCCGGGGCCCAGCACCCTTTGGCTAGCTGTTGGGCTTTCCTGGGGGTTTGAAACGACGTCAGAATACAGAGGCCCAGTCACAAAGGTGCAGTCATAAGAATGACTGAGGGCTCAGGTGTACACATGATGGGGAAAAGAGTTGTCGTGCTACTGAAAAACAACCGTCCTCTATTGTTAACAATGAGACTGCATGTGATTAATGACAGATGTGACTGCTGTCAACCTGGCTTTTCAAATATTTTTTAAAAATAATTAGCAACTTCCTAAAAACCAAAAAAAGTGCAGAGTTTGACACTGAGAGTGGGGAGAGGGGACAATTTTAACCCTGAACAAACACAACACAATGCAGATGCTGATATAACCAGGGCGTCACTCGGCAGAAACGCTGCACTCAAACTCAACTCTGAGAGGGGACAGAAGGCGCTGGGGTGCAGTGGATCACAGTCAGGTGTCTGGGGGTTCTCGGCTCCTCCCCAGGGGCGCAGCTGTCTGGGGACCCTCCGTCTCTCCGCAGTCTGTGGTTCGCAGCCCGAGGAGCGCGCGCACCAGGTCCCGCAGCTCCAGGTACCCCCCACCTGCCGCACCTCAAGCACCGCCTCACGGGGACAGGGGGGACGCAGCACCGCGGTCCAGGCTGTGGCTCAACCCTGCGCCCGCAGCGTTTCACAGCTGACGCTGCACATTGACGTCCCACGTGGACGAATTCACAAAATGCGCCTCGGGTTCCTCTCTAGGGAGTACTCTTTCCCCCCAAGTTTAAAAGAAGAAAGCCTTGGATTAATTTCCAGAATTTCCTCAACTCTAAGATTCTACTTCTCTAAATATAATAAAATTAATCAAATAATAAAGTCATGGTCATCCTGGGGTAGAGATGGACAGAGGCAAGCCGCCTAGGGGAGGCCTGGGAGGTCACCCGGGAGACCCAGACAGACAGGGGACATCGACACAGCAGTCCAAGGGCAAAAATTAAATTACCCAAAGAGCAGCTGGTGACTGCCCGCCACAATTATGCTGTGTGGAAAAATAAAAAGGCCTCATAATACAATTATTTTAAGGCGGTTTTTATGAACTTTTGAAAGTTGGTCCAAAAGCACTAAAAGTACAACAGGAAAAATGAATTACTTAAATACTGTATTGACATGGTACAATCAACATTGTTTTTTAACTGAGAAATGATGGAATCAAAAGAGCCTTATGTTGTAATTTCAGAATCAACTAATATTAGATATATTCATTGGTATATTTTTTTGCATACCACTATTGGTGAATCATTTCTCCGTATTAGCAATGAAAAATGGGAAATTTAAATATAAACAACAACAAAATTTAGACTAGCACCAAAAATCGCAACATTCAGGAAGAAATCTGACCCAATATGTGTGTTATTTGCATGATAAAAATTACAAAATACTGGGCTGGGCCTGGGGCTCAGTGGTAGAGCGCTCACCTGGCCCATGTGAGGCACTGGGTTCCATCCTCGGCACCCCACAAAAATAAATAAATAAAATAAGTTAAAAAATAAAGGCAAAAAACTTTGAAAATACTGATGAACAAAATCAAAAGATGCAAATAAATGAAGAGAAGACCATGTTCGTGTTCGTGGTTTGGAAGACTCAGTGTTGTAAGGTGTTGCTTCTCCCCAGATCCAGCTATGATCCCAGTCAGAAATGCAATAGCAATTTGTGTCACAATCAATGAAATGATTCTAAAGTGCATATGAAGAAAAGCAAAGAAATGAGAAAATAACAACTTTCAGAAAAAGAAGACCGAAGTTAGAGGTTTGCACCGTCTGGTTTCAAGGTGGATCTATGGTCATCCAGGCAGCAGGCTGTGGAGAAAGGAGGAGCCCAGAGTGGATCAGAAGAGATGCCAGAGGAGGTGCCCAGGCACGAGGCCGGTGGGTTCTTCACCAAGGTGCACAAGGGATTCAAGGAGAGGAAAGTCTTTCCAGGAAATGGTGCTGGACATACATCCAGATGTAAAAACAGGCAGCCTCTACAAAAACAAACCGCAGGCTGGACGTCCCTCCCTAATCCACAACCTCTGCAGAAAGAAAACCCACAGGAACTGAGCACAGTGGCCCCCGGCTGTCATCTCAGAGGCTCGGGAGGCTGAGGCAGGAGGATCTCGAGTTCAAAGCCAACCTCAGCAAAAGCAAGGCGCTAAGAAACTCAGAGAGACCCTGTCTCTAAATAAAACACAAAATAGGGCTGGGGATGTGGCTCAGAGGTCCAGTGCCCCTGAGTTCAATCCCCGGTACCCACCCCCTCCCAGAAAAAGAAAACACACAGGAAAATCTCTCCCACCCTGGGGTGAGCAAAACCCACTAAGATCCCATGTGATCTAACAAAGAAAAAAATGGGCAGATTGAACGTCCTTACACTAGAAATGTCTGCTTAAGAGATTGCAAAGACAAGCCACGTATATGGAATGTTTGCACCACATATGTCTGATGAAGGACCTGCATCCAAAATGCATGAAGAACTCTCAAAACTCAAAAATAACAGCCCAAATAGTCCACTCTAAACCTTGGTGTTAGGCATAAGACTTGAACGCTTCACCCAAGAAGGTATGTAGAAGTCAAATACACACAGGAAAGGGTGCCCACCCTCAGGAGTCACTAGGAAAGTGCAGACTCGGACCCCAGTGAGGTGCCGCCATCCTTAGAAGAAAAGCAAAACAAACAGCAAAATCCCCCATTGCCGCCCAGGCTGCAGAGCAACTGGAAATCCTGCCACTGCCACTGCAAAGGTGACCCTACGGCCTCTTTGGGAAGCCTCTTTAAGTTAGGTGCATGTTTGTCCTTGACCCAAGAGCCCCAAACCAGGTACTTATCCAGAAGAAGTGCAGACGCACACCCTGCAGTCACACAGCAGTGCGGTACAGATGAGCCCGGGGTCACCCACGCACACACCCCCAAACCGGGACCAACCCCCTGCCCCTCAGCGGGTGAGCAGGTGAGCAAGCCGTGCGCCCACCTTGAGGAAGCGCCTCCTGCCCTGCAGAAAGTTATGAGCGAGGAAACCAGCAACTCACTAGTCCCACACACCTTAGGGGAGGATGGAAGCCACCTCAAGAGGTGACATCCTGAGGGATTCCCCTTACCTGCCATCCCGGAATAGGAGAGCCACAGGTCGGTAGTGGCCGGAGGCTGGAGGCCCTTGCGGGCACTAGCGCATGGTGTGGGCATGAGGCCCTGCCCGGATGTCGGTGTCACACACCCTGTGTCTGGACCAGGGCGTGTCGAATGGTGAGCCGCACTGGATTTAAGTTACAGCTCAGTACAGCTGACGTCCACACACTGGGCAACAGCGGCGCAACAGAGATGAAAACAGAACAGGGTCCAGCCCATTAAGTCAGGAACAAGGCTCAACACAGGCTCCCGATGGTGGACAACACTGATCGCCTACAGCGCTCACGAGCTACGGGACAAAAGCCATGGTGCATAGAGGCACAGCGATGAGCACGCACCGCAGGGACGGGGCCAAGAACTCGGAGTCAGAAACACCCGCTCTGGTGGGTGCAGGACACGCAGCCTCTTTAAAGGGAAATCAAAGGACTCTTCAATGACAAGAAGAGCAAACTCAGAAGAGAAACACAAAGAGCACGTGGATGTCAAACAGAAAACCCCCTCGGCAGGCCACGTCCTGGCTGGGCACTCCTGACCCACCTCCCATGGGCACTGGCCCTGTGTCTCCAAGTCCCAACAGGGTGAGCACGGTCCAGGGCGCAGTGAGTCCTCCTGCAGCCTTGGGTACGTCCTCACTGAACTCGACTTATCAGCCAGAGCCATGGCTCTATTTAAAAATGTCTACATGACACACGAGAATTGTGTAGGTACGAGAGCTTTCACTTCTTAGAACTGTAGAGGAAGAAAAATCCACGAATGAAAGGCCATCAGGAAGGCCATGAATAGGTACCCGGCCTTCTGACTCCGCCACTCCTGCTGTCATGGCTGATCCACACACACGTTCTCCTGAAGTGTCAACAAAACATTCCCAGATCAATTAATGGGATCAGTCATGGAGATAATGGAGAGTCCAAAAAAAAAAAAAAAGAGGGCAACGGTGAGGCACGTGGCCAGGTGGCCATGTGTCCAGCGCTCCAAGTGACCACTCTTCACCAAACACAGACAGAGAAAATGGACTGGGGGAGACCCGCGAGAACCCGGCGGCAAGAAGCTCCTCTCTGAGCCCTTCCCTGGCTGGGTGCGTTCCCGCTCTTCACTGCACGGGGGTAGAAAAGTGAGACTCCTGGCGAGGCCACAGGCAAACACCGGGCAGGATGCGGTCAGTTCTTTGACTCGTCACAGTCGTGTACATGCCCGACAGTGAAGGACACTGGCAATGCAGACAGATTTACAATGACCCGTGATGAAACAGAACCATTATCAAACACGCTGCCGGACTCAGGCTCCCTCGGGGACTTTTCTTAGGACCACTGTGCGTACAAAGTCCGGGCCTCGGTGCACGTCGCAGACCAAAGGTGACCAGGGCAGAAAGGGACAGGGCCAGGATCTCCAGGAGAAGACTCGGGCAGGGCCAGCCATCGGACTCGGTGTCCACCACGTGACGACTCCCGAGCCGTGAACTCGGGTGCCAACACCCTCCTGTTGGGCGCGTTGGCTGTCAGTGCAAGTTCACTGAGATCAGGAGGCTCCTGTCTGTGGCGTGACGCTGCAAACGCAAGCCCAGGGGCTCGCAAGCAGCTGCAGTCTCACTGGAGACCCCACGGGTGTGCTTGGTGGCCTTGCAGTCAGTGCTGACTTCCTTTTGTAGGGGAGAGGCTGATCACCCTTCAGGGGCATTGCTTCCCGGCCTCCGGGTCCCCAGCCACTCGGCCAGTCCCCTTCTAAATCACCCTCAGGCTGCTGCCAGATCTGACCAGGCCCTGCCCCTGCTTTTAAGCTTTTCCTTGGTGCCCAGAGGACATTATCTCAAGGCCCCACAGCCCACCCCTGGCCCTGACCCCCCTCCCACAGGAATGCAGGGGCCCTGTCCCCATGAGCCACCTGGTCAGGTTCAATGCAGAGGCCCCTGTGCCCCATGCACCGTGTCCACACACCACATCTACACGCTCAGTCCTCTCCCCAGGCTAAGGGCCTGGTCCCTCACCGGTGTCCCCAAGGCCCTGGGTTCTTCCCATCTTCCAGTCATTGTATCACGTTATTGCAACTCTGTTTCACGAGCAGATAGTGTGGTGACGAATTCTAAAGACACACCACAAGGTACCGAGTGACAAGGGTCCTCCCCTGCCTTCCAGTCACCCTCCAGGCAGCCCTGTCCCTGCTCCTGCCCCTCTGTGGGGCGTGGGGCAGGGTCTGCACTAGTTTCCAACGCCACAGCCACACGGGGTAAGTGAGCCGGGGGTGGGGCCAAAATGACCGTCAATACAGATAATTAATAACGGGATCCCATCGGAAGGTGGGGCTGGTTGGAAAGAAAGTCACAAGCTGCCCTTCTCCCCTGCTCCAACCTGTTGCTAAGGTAACCTGCCCCCCCAGTGGCTCCTCCCTGCAGGGAGTCCTGAGAGTTGAGTGACACCTTGGGTTGTTACCTCCTGCCTGGGTCACTCCACCCTCAGTCCTCTCCCTGCCCATTTGGTCGTCACCTCTTGGCTCACCCCGGCCACTGGGCAGGTAAGAAGGATGGGGAGGGGGGATAGAGGGCAGAAGGACAAAGACAACCTAAGCTGTAGAAAAGGGTCAGGAAGCCCCCACATCTTTGGACACCTGCTGTGGCCCCCTCTGCGTCCAGGAAGCCCGTTACTGTTCTTTAGATAAATTTGCTTCCTCTGCCCGCCTCCCCGTGTCTCCGGCGCTGAATCTTCACATCTGGGAAATGGAACTAACTGTCTGCACCAGGAGGACTGCAGGAGCCCTGCTTCTCAGGGCCCATGCCCCGTCCACCCAGTGTCCACGCACCACCCACAGAGTGGCCATGTGGTGTCCACGCACCGTCCACGCCAGCCCCTGAGTGCCGACACTGCTGAGATCTCTCCAGGCCCTCTCGGCTGTCATGGATCCCTGTGGTGGCTGACTGTCAGCCCATCCCAGGGGCAGCTCGGTGCACAGACTGACCCATGATGGGCACTTGGGTTGCTTCACAGACTGTTTTTATGAAATCGCTGCAACGTCTAACCCTGTGCACGTCGTGGCTCCTGTGTTCCAGGACTCCCGCGAGACCTCGAGGGGGGCTTCTGTGTCCCAGGTCCCATGGACATCCTGTTATTGGCACAGCCCCGAGCACAGGGACCCTGGTGCGCGAGACCTGCTTGCCACGGCCCCCTGCAGTGGGCTGCTGGCTTGCTTCAGGCCCACAGCCACCCCCGAGTGTCTCCTCAAACTTCTGAATCTTTTCTTGCCAATTTGAAACATTAAGACACTTTGATCGCGCTCCGATTTTCAGTGAGGATCAGATCCTCCCTCCCGTTTGAGTCCCCGCTCTTCCTCCTCCATGGCCCGCTCTCCTGCAGCCCTGGCCGCTGGCTACCTGCCTGTGGTCTCCTGCTCACACCTGTCCAGGGCTCTTGGTTGCCAGCCAGCCGTGCTGCTCCTGCCCCCTTCCAGCTCACCACCTCTCAGCTGCTCAGCTGGAGAGACTCCTGGCCCCCTGTGGGTGACCTCTGTGGTCCTTCTCTGGCTCACTATCCTGTCCCTGGGCTGATGGAAAAACCTCTAGCATTTCCCCTGCTTGGCATGCCCGGCCTCTGGAATGGACAGCTCAGAGCACGCTGAGGAAGGGGCCCCTCTTCCAGTGCGGGCGCGTGGCCCCGCTTCCTGACGTGCCCCTCCCTAGGCCACAGGCCGAGAGAGGAACGGGCTCTCTCCCGTTGGTTTCTCCCGCTGACCGCAGCCCCGTGCTGGGGACTCACGCAGCGCAGCATGTGCTTGGCTAATGTGATAGGGGAAGGGCCGTGTGGCTTGTGGGACACCGCAGAGGGTTTCAGAAGAAGGGAGGTGCACCCTGGACGTGCTGAGGTGGTGCACCCCGAGGGCCAGGAGAGGGAGGGAGGGAGGAGCGAGTGCACAGAGCAGGAAGTTCCTGCAGGGAGGCGGCCAAGGTAGGCCTGTCACCGTGGGGTGGCTGTGCGGGAGGCCTGGACCTCAGCCAGCAGGCCCAGGGGCTGTTCCCCACAGGACCAGCGCTCTGTGTCCGTCAGTTACACAATACTTCATGTTTGCTGAAAGCTTCCAAGTGCCAAAAAGCCTGCTGGGGGAGGGTTTTAACATAAGTGGCAACTGTTTTGCAAAAAGTAAAAACCCACCTCTCTAATGCAGAGCTGAGGACTTGAGAACAGGGATCCTTCCTCCTAAACAGCAGGCCCTGTGCAGAGCTGAAAGTTAGTATCCTGACTCTGTTCCCGCCCCAGGGCACTCTGCAATATGATACTCCTGTGTCCTGTGTCACCAAGCCTGTCCCCAGATGGCCTTTGCACCCTGTCCCCTTCCCTGACTCAACCTAAAACAGGCAGTGTTGACACCTACAGACCAACAGTGCCCGTCCACTGCCACCCTGCAGGTTCCATTAGACCGTGAGGGGGCTGCTACTCCATGACCTGTCACTCTGCCCAACCCACAGGGATGTTCACCTGTCACTCACACCATGGTTCCTATGACAGGAAGACAGGACTTCCCCTGTGTGGACTAGTACATCACACAACAGTTGTCGCACTAAGAAAATAACCATTCAATATGCAAATGGCTCCCGACAGTAAGTGCTATAAATAAGGGTTTTGTACTAAGGTTGAGATCATTTTGGACTTGTTATGGTTTGGATGTGAGGTGTCCCAAAAGCTCATGTGTGAGACAGAGCAAGAAGGTTTGCAGGAGAAATGATTGGGTTGGGAGGGTCTTAACCTAATGGGTGAATTGATCCTGATGGTATTAACTGAGTGGTAACTGGAGGCCGGTGGGCGTGGCTGGGGCTGGTGGGCGTGGCTGGGGCTGGTGGGCGTGGCTGGGGCTGGTGGGCGTGGCTGGGGCAGGGGCTGGTTGGGGGCGTGGCCTTGCATCTGTGTCTGGAGGGCGGAGTCTCCCTCTGCTTCCTGATCACCAGGTGAGCTGCTTCCCTCTGCCACACTCTTCCGCCTTGAGGTCCTGTCTCACCTCGCACCCCAGGAATGGCGCTGGCCTACTATGAACAAAGACCTCTGAAATCAGAGCCCTCAGAACCACTTTTCCTCCTCTACGTTGCGCTGGTGGGGACTCTCAGTCTCAGCAGCTAAATGGCTGACTAGCACAGCCCTGAAACAGAAAATGAACATAAAGAGCAATTCCTCTGGCACAAGGTGCTGGACACTTCAGAATCATGGCGAGGAAACCGCACAAGAGACCCTCTGTAGTCACACAGAACCCAAGCTCCAGTCGGGAGACCACGCTGAAAGGACCCTGGCAGCGTCCGCCTTGCCCACGAGTGCCCGGTGAGCCCAGGGAGTGGGCAAGCAGGAACGCTCCCCAGGGCCTGTGCAGGGGCACCTCAGACACCACCACAGGTGCTCACGTCCCTGGTGTGAAAACACATGGACCAGGGTTGGCACAGAAGCCACGCACACCCCCTGGGCAGGCCAGCTCGTCTCTGGAGGACTCACAGCACCTGGCGCTAGGCTGATGCCGTCACTGGCTGTGACACCGTGCAGTCCATGGGGTGATGACAAGGAGAAGCCTGCACTTGGTTCTGGTGACCTCAACTACAGAGATGGCGGCCCTGGACCCTGCAGAGGAGGCTCAGGACAGGGTCAGAACATGAGCAGGGTGTGATACAACTGTCCCCAGATTCCCATGGGACGGCAGAAGAGGACCGGAGACAGAAACTGCTGAGCCATCTAGGCAGGAGCCAAGGTGGCGGAGGGGGCCAAGACAGGACAGAGTGACGGAGAGAGAGGTGGCAACGAGGTGGCAGAGCTTGGGAGGCTGGTGGCATGGATATTGCTGGCGCCTTTTGGCCAAATTTATTGTGATATTCAGAAACAAAAAGCGGAGCAGAAAGATTTGAGGAACTTGAAAGGCAGGAGGGAAACTGGGGAAAACTGGGAAGTTGCAGTTGTTGAGACACTGCTGCCCCGCTGAAGGAATGATGGAGACTGCCCAGGGACAATAAGGAAGAAGGCCTGAGGGCACCGCAGGAGCTGGCCGACCACACCCCTCAGCTCCAGGAAGTCAAGGTCAACATTCCCTGAGAAGAGGCACCTTCCTGCACAGGGGCCTGGGAAGTTCTTTCAACTGCTCAGCCACCCAGACACTCAGAGGCTGCTGCAGCCAGGGTCCCTGGGGGCTTGGCCACTGCTCCAGATGGCCGCAGACCTGGCGTCAACCACGTGGGGCTGGTTCTGCAGGGCAGCGGGACGCTGGGGTCAGGGGGTCCTGGGAGGCCAGGCAGAGGGAGCAGGGTTGGAGTCCCCGCCGGCCCCTGCCCACGAGAATTTTTGACAGTCTGTTACCAGGACCAGGAAGGACATGGCACAAAGGCAAAAGGTCAGCTCCTCTAAGTGACAGCAGTCCTACTGTGCGCACCATCACAGGGGACCCGCCATTCTTATGCTGAGGAGGATGGAGGGACTGAGTTCTCAACAAGCCTCAGTAGCTCTATTCCCAACCACTCCAAACTGGAAACAGCCCCGGTGTCCGTGACCAGGTGAACCGTGGTGCGTCCACACAGAGGAACACTGTTCAGCAGCGAGAGGGGCAGGACACCGTGCTCCGTCAGACACGAAGGAGTGCGTCCCGTTCCAGCCCGTCTGGGTGAAGTTCTGGAAAGGGCACATGGAACCCGTGGAGGCTGAACGTAGGTCCAGGCTGCCCGGCTGGGCAAGGTGACGCCAAGGGCCAGAGGGTGATTTGTAAAGGGCGACGACGGCCAGAAGGACTCAGCTGCAGGTGCGGGGAGCACAGGGGTGGAGACTCGGCCTCCGTTCTCCACACCGATGCCCCTTGCTGTTTGCATGTGGGCCCATGAGGTTGCTCAAAGGCACACACCGGCGATGACCCTCTGCACCAGCACAGAAGCGACACCTGGAGTCTCCCACGCGCGCATCTCCTAGGAGGGAATACCGTGTTTGCTGAAAAGACCAACCTGAAAAGCAGCAGGGGAGCAACACTCCCACACCCAACCCCCCAACTGTTCTTCCGGGCCTCTCCAGCTCCAGCTCCAAACTCACCCGTTGGTTCAACGCCAGAACCACAACCCAAAGTGCCTTCCATCTTCTCAAACAGCCATTACCTACAGGCTCAGGAGGGGCATTCCCAAGACCAGCGATGATTTTTTACTTGGATCTTTCACCCATGACCAAAAAATGAAAATTTGAATTAAAAAAAAAAAAAAAACCTCCAAAAATAAGAGCATTTTTCCAGGTAAGAAAGCTGGTGCTCCACACGCTGTCCTGGTTTCCCTTCGGTGTCCCAGGGTTATGAACAGTCTCTAAGGGACGGCCCATGTCCTGCCGGCCTCTGCTGAAATTGCTGTCCTGACCCAACTTGAAGGAGTGCCCTGGGGGGAGCCGCAGGGAGCCCCCGGATGAGGACAGGACTCTCGGCCTCATGCAGATGCCAAGGGCCCTGTGCACCCGCACCACCTCGACCCCAGGAGCAGGCTCACCGCCCCACACGGCAGCCTCTGCAGTCCCCACGGAGCCTGAGGACGCAGAGCCCACCCTCCACACACACCCTGCCCGCCACCTCTGCGTGGACACGAGACAACTGCACATCCCCTGGGCTCCACCTTCGCCATCTGGGATGCAAGGACTTCTCCCCATCCCCAGCCGCTCCCTGCTCCAAAAGCCGGCCTCAGCTCTCAGAGCCTCCCCCTCACCCCCTCCCCAAGCTTCCAAAACAGCCAAACTGACCCTTGACCCTTGACCCACATGGTACTGCCCCAGGGCTCACACTATCCTAAGCCCTCTCCCCCAGGGACAGCCAGACCTCCCACCTCTGCCCACCCAGCTCCTAGCATCCTCACCCCCAGCCCCCACCTCCGGGGGCTGACGGCTCCCCCTGGACACAGCACCCAGAAAAACACAGGGGGCTGGCTCCTCACCTCCCACCCGGGTCTTTGTTCTGTGGTCCTTTCCAAGACCTACTGCGGACCCCAGCACCCCCACACCACCCCCACACCTCTCCAGGCTGAGCGGTTCTCCAAACGTGAGTCCCAATGGGGACAGAATATATTTGCTGGTCTCACACCGCCCACCCCCCCCCCCCATCACACACTTTGTTCCCTGAGGCTTTTCTGGCGCCTGGGGTCAGGCATGGCGGAGTTACAAGAAGAAGTACGTTTCTAGCACAATCCAGGATCACCAAGAGACTCCTCCCCACTCCCCAGCTTGGGCTTTGGCTGGAAGTAGAAAGGCTAAGACAAATCAAGAGGATGTACCCAACCTTCAGAAAGATATTTGCAAAAGAGCCAAAGTCAGAGGTATTTTAAGACACCTTGATCTGCCACCTGGAACATGAGAACCCAGGGAGGACCCTCACCCTCCTCAAAGGACCTGTTACCCTCCACGGCCAGTTGACACAGCTGGTGGATGGCTTCCCAGGCAGGGGGTCCCGTGGCTGCTCCACCTTCTCCAGCAGTGGAGAGGGGCCAACGTTGCTAGAGCATATGCATTTTTTCCTAAAATACATGACCCTGACAGGCAGAGTGACAAAATCCTGTGCAGTGGCAGAGGCCAGCCAATGTGCCAGGCTCGTCCCTTGGCCAAAGAGCTGGTCCCCACGTTCACCTCGGGGTTTAAATTCACGCCTTAGAAAAATGACCAGCAGCCCTGACCATGCACCTCGGGGTCCCTGGGCTGTTGAGGTCTGGGGTTTCACACTTGGTGCCCGTCTTTGGCAGGGTGGCCTGGCAGGCGACGGGAGCGTTCTACAGCCTGATGCTAAGACTTCTCCATGAGCATTTTTGTTTGATGAGGCATTTCCCAGTGAAGGTCTCAGAGCATATTTGATGATGAAATGTCTCTTGAAACAAAGTAGACAAGCTGTGGGGATCCCTGCACCCCGCCCCAGACCCTGGGTTTTAGGATGCTGTGCATTGGGTGGGAACTGCTATTGGAGGGGAGGGCGGAAGTCCATGGTGAGCTAATCTCCAAATTAACCTTTTCAGGTTACAGACAAGGAAGGCACATAACTTCTACTCCAGGATGACCCCCAGCCCTGGCTCTGACTCCTGGGAGTGTGGCACAGAAACACTCAGCCTGGTGGTAGGTGCACAGGGAGCCATCGGTGTCCTAAGCTAACAGCAGCTCCTACCAAACATGGAATCCAAGCAGCCCAGAAAAAAATAATAGCAAAGTTGTGAAAGATAACCTAGATCTGCCAGCCCACGGGGTGCAGGCTGCAGCGGCCATCTGCCGGTATTCCTGTGGCTCGAGTGATTGGCGGGTAGGCGTGCAAGGATTGTGTTACACCAACAAGATGTACCTTCTCTGAATTTTTATTTTTTCTGGAAATGATCATTATGGCTGCTTTTAGAACTTGCATAATGAATTGAAGAAAGAAAGAAAAAAAAAAGACGACCAAGTTTTCTCATCGTACTGGTGTAGCCTTTTTATCCTGTTTTATCCTTCTTGCCCAAAACCTCTCGGATGTCCCACATTTTCCAAAATACCGAGGCTGCAGCTCAGGGCAGGTGGCACCTCCCAGCTTGTGCAGACGCCAGCGTCTTTCTTCTCTGGGCAGCAGTTTTGTCTCAGGAGCCCCAGTGGACACTGTGCAGAACCCGTGACCTTGAATGACCTTGGTTTCCCCTGTGACCTGCTGCCTCCTGTGGTCCCCGCCTCTCAGCTGACAATCCAGTCCGCCATGCTCAGCCCAGGGCTCACTCCCCATGGGAGGGCTCTCCTGCCTCTCTAACGCTTTCCCTCACTGGGAGTCCCAGGAGCCCTGGTAATTGATGGCCGGTTCTTTTTCTCCTGGAGAGGCTGGTGGCTCTGAGCCAGAGGAGGTCTCACAGATAAGAGAGGGCGGAGCCTGGGGCATTTGTCAGGGGAAGGCCCTTCCCTGTGACAGAAGCAAACACTTCCACACAAAGTAGAAACAAAAGGAAAAGAGACAGAGCCAGTTCCCAGGTTCAGATTCCCCTCGGGAAGGCCCCAGGCCGAGGGTTCACTTGCTGCAGTTGAACCCCAGCCTTTGGGTAGGAAGCCGCCCAGCTATAAGTGTTTTCAGATTCTGCCTGTCTATTCTGTTCTAAAGGAAAACACTACGGTCAATGATTTTGTGAAATATGAAATAGATTGGCAGCTTTGTCCCTTGAAACTGACAAGGAATCGAAAAATGTTCTGCTTGGGTTTCTTAGTATTTTTGTGGTTTAGTGTCCATTTTTAACAATAAGTACCTATGATGTATTGGTGTCCACCTTTATTTCTACAGAGACTGCTCATAAATGTTTTCTTTTTTTTTAAAAAAAAAAAAGGACCTGTAAGGCAGTAATTTAAGTTTTACCAATGTATTCTTTTTTATCATAAGACATATACTCTTATCTTCAAAGCCTATGGCAAATATAATGTTTATGCCTTGGCCCCAAAGAACCAAATATAATTGATGCATTCTGTCCAGGTAAATGTTCTTTTAAATCAAAAGGATTCAGATCCTGCTGGGGCTGGGGCTGGGGCTGGGGCTGGGGCTGGGGCTGGGGCTGGGGCTGGGGCTGAGTGGTGGAGTACTAGCTTAGCATGCAGGAGGCCCTGGGTTCGATCCTCAGCACCACATAAAAAGCTTCAGATACTTAGGAACAAATTTACTAAGACGGAGAAGACTGAAAACTACAAGGCAGTGTTGGGAGAAATTAAAGAAGACCTGGGCCAGAGGAGGAAGTGGAGCTGGTTCATGTTCAGGGACTGGAAGGTTTGACGGCGTTGAGATGGTGATTCTCCCCAGATGGCTGTAAAGATTCAAGTCAACCTCGGTCAAGGCCCCAGAACCATTTGTTTCCTAGAAATTAAAAAACTGATGCTAAAAAATTCATATGGAAATCAAAGGACCAGAATACCCAAGCTTGGGGGTGGGGAGGACACAGTGAGGACTGTCATTTCCTGCTTCCTAAGCAGGCCCCAAAGCTGTCGTAACTGACACAGGGAGGACCTGGCATGAGGCCAGACAAGCAGGTAAATGGCTCAAATCAGGAGTCCAGAGATAAGTCCTGACATTTATGGTCAGTTACTTTTCAACAGAGATGACCGAGACAATCAATCCGCTGGGAAAAAGAAAATCTTTTTTGACAAATGCTTTTCAGACAACTGGATACCCACCTGCAGAGGAAAGGCCACCTGAGACCTCTGCCTCACCTTGTGGGTAAGAAGTTACTCAAAATCAACCAGAGACCTAAATGTACAAGCTAACACGAAAATACTTCTAGAAGAACAGAAAAAAGCTTTACGCATTTCAGTTAGGCAGAACCCTCTTTGGTAATGACCCTGAAGTATGATTCAGAAGAGAAAATGTATAAAGTGAACCTCGTCAGTATGCAATCTTTTGTGCTTCAAGTCATCATTAAGAAAATGGAAATGAGCAGACACCACGTGGAAGGAAATATCTGTAAGCCACATGTATGACAAATAACAAGAGACAGAGGTGATCCCAGGTTTCAGATGGGCAAAAAAAGTTGAATAGACATTCCACCAACAAAGTGCTCAAGTGGCTATGAGCACAAACGTGTAACATCATCATTGTGAGGGAAATACAAACCGAGACCACAGGGAGACACCAGGTCACTTCCACTGGACGGCTGCAGCCAGAAAGAGCCGATGCCCAGTAGCTAGAGGATTTGGTGCCTGGAGCTCTGTGGTCTGACCTGGGAACCTGAGCCAGTACAGGCCCCTCCAAAGCAATGTGGTCATTCCTGGAAGATCAAAGGCAAGTTGCAAGCCTGCCGTTGCCCTCCCAGGTGCACACCCAAGAGAAAGGAAAACATTTTATGCACAAAGTAACTTGGATGCCAATATTCACAGCAGCCTATTCAAAATAGACTGATTGTGGAAACAAAACCGACTGCCCATCACCTGGTGAACAGATCAACGGGTGCTTCCGCCACACAACGGGATGCCACACCGCAACAGAGGGACATGGCACTGACACAGTTGGTGGGGGGACACACCTTCAAAAGTTCAGGCACAGAGAAGGGTCAGACACAGAAGACCCGGGGCCACAGCCGCCTGACTCCATGTTTATGAAATGCCGGAAAACCAGATCTACTGAGGCAGAGAGCAGAGGGGCGGCTGCTGGGGCCGAGGGTGGGGCCGGAAGTGACCACTGTGGACACGAGGGGTCCCTCTACAGCACGGAAATGTTTTAAAATTGTGGTGATGGTTGTGTAGAAATTTAATAAAAATCATTAAAATCGTGTAATCACAGTAGATGCATTTCACAACACAAAAACTATATCTTGACGTATCTGTTTTTTGCCAAAAGAATCAGTTTTTTCCTAACAAAAAAAATTCAGACACCAAATTATTTCACACAAATTCAAAAAAGATGAACATTCAAACTCTGGATTAAGCTTTGGAGCCAGTGTTATAAAATGCAATGCCTCCCGGGACAGCACGTCATGTAATGTTTCATTGACGTGATGCTCCTTCCACGGAGGAATATCCTGGGCATACTTTGCGTATTAAGTATCTATTTTGGAGTCTCCTTATGATTTGAAACATCCTCCTTTAATAGGAGTGAAAATGGAGATAGAGAAGCAAACTTGGCGGTCTCCAGGCAGATGGATTGTATCAGATGCCTGCCATGTGCCTCCCTCGCACAGGATGAAACCACTATTTCAACAGAAGAGTAGCAAAATGATCTGAGCTGTAAATGATAAGTTGATTTTACGGTCTGTTCAATAACCCATATCCCCTTAAAACCATCCTCTCCATGAGTCAAACTGAGAATGTTGAGGGGTGTGAGTTTCATTAACAGTGAATCAGGACTCAGCTTGATGGACATCTCTTACAATGTATGACTCCTCAACAAGGAGAAGCCGGGGGACAACAGTACCTCCTGTTTAACCCTCTGGGTTGAATCCTGGCACTTTCTGCGGCTCTAGTTGTTTATTGCTCTGTAAAGATCACTGCAAACTTAAGACTCTCAAGAGCAATATCTGCTTCGCATCTCTCAAGGCACGGGTCAGAATCGGGTGGGCTGCACGGGTGCCGCAGGTCTGGGTTCTTACCTAGGAACTCCAGGCTGCTCCAAACTCACTGCGGCCACTGGCAGCCTCCCTGGTGGAAGGACTGAGGTCCCTGGGGATCACCCTCACTCCAGGTGATGCCCATTTCCTCTGTCCTGCGGTCCCCGTCTGCAAAGCCAGCAGCAACTGGAACCTGTCTTCTGACCTGCTCTTCCAGGGGCCACTTGGGACATGCCTCTGTTAAAGGGCTCGCAGAGCAGAGGAGCCGGCAAAGACCAGGAGCCTGCTTACAGGTGCGCGGACTCCTCCCTGGGGCTCCTCCGTGGCTCCCGGAGTACCACCCGCGGGCAGCGGCCATCCTGCTCACAGGGACCTTGCTGCGGGAACTGTGTACAGCACCTGAACAGCCTGACTCGGGAGTCGCAGCAGAAGGGCAGGAGGAGCAGGACAGTTAGAAAGCTCCCTACGAAGGGGAGGGAGACACGAAGCAGAGGACAGCAGGGTGAGGAAGAGAGGGGACCCCAGCCCGACCCTCCCAGCACCGCTGCCCAGCCTCTCCCCCAAGATGATGAGCCCTCAGGTCAGCGGACCAGTGGGGACACAGCGCAGCTCAGCTGCCTCCAGACCTGGCAGGTCCCTCTCCTGGGCGCACCGGGCTGCTCGCGGCGGGACCTCGGGGGCCGTATTTGGACCCAGATTAAAAACCAAAAGTACAAGGATATTTTTAAGATGATCAGGAAAACTTGAAGATAAACTCAAGTGTTGCCCTAAGAAGCCTTGGGAACGCCGTGGCTGGGTAAAAGCGCTGTGGTGACATAAGGACGCGTTCCGGGTTTTTGGAGAGGCCACTGGGGCTGATGTGCTACACATAGGTCAATTGCTTTAAAGTACTTTAGTGACCACACAAAAAAGACAGAATGGACAAAACAAGGATAAGTAAGATGTGGAAAACTTGATTCTCGGTGGCTTACATTAATGTGTGTGTGTGTGTGTGCGTGGACATGTGCATATCCACACTCCGTACACGGATGTGCACACGTGGGCTCACTGCTGCAGTCTGCTGTCGCGCCTGATGAAAAGTTTTGATCAACAGTTTGAAGAGATTCCCGCACAGAGGCCTGACAAGAGCCGGGGCTCTGGGGACCCCCGTGTGTCACTGCCGATCCCCATGCAGAGCCTTGCAGCGGGCACTGCTGTAGTCCCCATCTACAGATAGGGAAAGGACAGAGCAACCACTTCAGGACGCAGCCAACAGGCCTGCCAACCACCGTGACCCCACCGGGCGTCAGAGGCTAGGGGACTTCAGGTCCTGCAGGCCTGCACCTCACAGAGCAGGTCCACAGCCAGCTCAGAGGCCGGAGAGCAGCCTCCAGGCCTGACCGGGGTCTCCACAAGTCACAGACAGGGGACAGAGGGGAGACCAGGGAATCAGAGAGGAGTATAGGGGAGTGGAGGGGAGAAGCTGGAGAACATCAGGAAGGACAGGGGGCAGGGAACATGCTGGACTAGAAAGACAGAAAGAAGAGCCGGAGGGTCCAACAACCCCCAGGCCTCCTTCCACCCCTCCCCAGCCCAATGCCAGGCAGAGGTGGAAGGCAAAAGGACAGGCCAGACAGACAGGACACGTGATGCCAGGGCAAGGTCCACCCGTCACTCGCCCCCTCTCCAGTCCGCCTCCATCCTTCCCTGGGACCATGGCCCTTCGAGTCAGAGCTCGGCTTCTCCTCACCAGCTCCAAGCTCAGGAACTGGGAAGGAGGAGAGGGAAAATCATGCAGAGAGGCCAACTTTTTTTTTAAACATCTTGGCCAAGATAAAACGCCTCCCATCAGTGAGAGGAGAACCCACGAGGCTTCACCCCCAGGCGCTGAGGCTGGCCATGCTGACCTCGGACTATAGGAGTCTGAGCTCCTGCGCCAGGGAGCCAGGCTGATGCCAACCACGGAGAACACGCTGGGGGCTGGAGGTGTGCCGGGGGCACAGACGGGGTCGGGGGCTCAAAGGAGAGAGAGGGACAGAGGACACAGAGGACGAGCCGGCCCTCAGTGCACTGCAGAGGCCGGCGGGTGCTGGGGTGGCAGCCTCACCCCCTCGACCAGTTGGGTCTGAACGGGGAGCCTCCCTCCTTCCACAGCAGCACCTAGCCACAGGCCACCGAGCAGGGGCAGCCCCAGCGTCCCTCAGCTGACATGGATAACCAGGACACGGCACAGCCACAGCACGGGGGCTACTGGCCCCACAGAAAGCAGGGGAGCTCTGGTGCAGGTAGACCCAGGCAGACAGGGAAGGCGTGGCACAGGGGGTCGCCCAGTCAAAAGGCCACTTGTGCCGCATGCCACAGAGGCAGGAAGTGGATCAGTGGTTGCCAGGGGCTGGGCGGGCAGGGGGACGGGGTGGGCACAGAGACTCTCTGGAGAGTGATGAAGACGTTGCAAAATCTGACGGTGGAGCCCTGTGCTGCTGACGCACCCAACGCGGGAGCTGGGCGCGTCCAGTGGGGTTGAGTTCACGCTCTAAGAAACGCATCTCGATAAACCCGCAAAGAAATTTGCAATTTTTGACTAACAATAGAGGGATAATTACTTTCCCTTCCCTTGCAAAGGTTTTTAGCACAAAATCAGAAGCAAAAAAGCATTTCACATAGATGAGAGTGAACCAAACACCACAAAAATAATAAGAGAGCAAACCATCCACCTCCTCTGTTACTGGCCACCACCTGAGGCACAGGGTGAACTGGGTCTATGCAGCGGGGACATTAGCCTGCCACGGGCTCCCCTCAGAGCCACGCTGAGCCTGCTTCTCCACCCCCGCCCCCACAGTGACTCTTTACCATGGGACTCTTTAAAAATCGAGGACAACTGGGGATCGGAAGCCACGTCCCTCCCTTGGGTCAGTCTACACTCTCTCACCTGCAAAGAAAGCCCAGAAGGATCTGGAAGAACCTGTGGTCTCACAGAGACCTGGCAGTCTCCATGACTTCTGGGGACAGAAGTGCGTCACCCTCGCTGCCCAAGGGGGAGCGGTCCCAGCACCCCTGCAGACACCAACCTCCACGGATGCTGTTTCCACATTAAAAGGCACAGATCTGCCCGTGAAGTCTGCGCACCTCCCGTGCACTCTGCACCACCTCTAGATCCCTTAGACTATGAGAGTGGTTTGAACACGGCTGTCATGCTGTGGTTACGAGCCTGACTGTGACCCTGTGCCTCTCTCTGGAGCCCAGACACGATGGGTGATATTTTCCAGCCGTGGTACGGAGATCCATGGATGCAGAATTCGTGGACGTGCAGGGCTGACTGACTATATACCCAAATGGACTTCCAGGGCACTGTGATTTCTTAGAATTTTAATAAAGTCATTTCCTCCAGCCATAAAATAATTTAAAAGCTGAGACACACGCTCCCCAGCAAGCCCTCCAAGTGGTGTGGGCGGCCAGCCAGGCACAGCGGGGAGCAAGACCCAGTACCCACCGGTGGCCGCGCTGACTGCACCTGCAGACCCTGGACCAGCCTGCACCGGAGTCAGCGCTGCGGGCAGCCGAGCTACCAGGAAGGCCCCCGGCAACCCAGCCCTGGCTGAGAGGGAAGCGTGTTCAGGAAACACGGGGACGGTAGGAACTCTCTACAGGGACCGGAAACAAGAAGGTGGCAAAAAGGCTGTAGGTCTAACCCGACCGGAGGACAGTGCCCGTAGACAGACCACCAGCTCTGGAAGGTGGATGAGCCCATGTTCCTCCTGGGCTTGGGGGGCTGTGGCCACAGGGAAGGATGGTGGTGGTTGGGGGCTTCACCAGCCCTGGAACGCCACACTGCAGAGTTCCCGAGCAACCCTGCCCCCCTGAGCACCGTTAGTGAACCAGAGCACCCCTGCACCCCAGGACACCTGCACCCCGACACCTGGACACCCCTGCACCCCAGCACCCCAGCACCCCAGCACCCCAGCACCCCAGCACCACAACACCCCTGCACCCCAGGACACCTGCACCAGAAGAGACCAGCACTGGCTAGAATTGGGCATGACCAGGAAGAGATGGTCCCTGACCTGTGTCCATTCAGGTGGCGTCCTGGTGACCCACAGAGTAGAAAGTCGAATGACCTACAGGGGTAAGAGCAGCTCAGTGTTTGGGCTGAGAACGTGGCTCAAGCGGTAGCGCGCTCACGCATGCGTGCAGCCCGGGTTCGATCCTCAGCACCACATGCAAACAAAGATGTTGTGTCCGCCGATAACTAAAAAATAAATACTAAAATTCTCAGTTTCTCTCTCTCTTAAAAAAAAAAAAAAGAGCGGCGCAGTGGTCCTGATGATCAGGAAGTGCATAAGAGACCACCCACCACAGAAACTGATGGCGTCCAGTGACCCAGTCCCACATGCTGGAGGAGCCAGCCGCCCTTGGGGAGACGCTGCCAGCCCCCGCAGCCATGCAAAGCCAGCAGCAGGAGAGAGGCTGAGGAGCGCTGAGCATGAGGGAGGGGAGCCCCACACCAGGCCCCAGGGACCCAGAGAGAGCTTCTTTCCTGGCTCCCAGGGGCCTCATCCTTTGCTTGGACGGCGGGAACTTCCAGGAGCAAGCTGCGCCCTGCAGGTGCATGCCAACCCCCCCCCCCCGCCCCTCCGGGTGTTTTTGCTTCTGATAAGGGCTCCAGAGAACAGGACAAGGAGCCGCTCACACCAGCCAAAGTCGCCCCCTCAGTCTTCTAGTGACCTAGTGTGAACTCTGCTGACGATCACCTCACTAGATGCTTCTCGGTCTCGGGGTGTTCCTGTCCCCCGTCTTTGAATACGCGATGCACGGAGAAGCCTGACCTTGAACTAAGCGTGCCCAGGAGTGTGCGCACCTCTTTCGAGACGCTGAGTCTTCCCAGGGTGCCCAGGGACACATGCCCTCTCTGTTCAGGGAGTCGCGCTTTGGGAAGTACCCAGTGCACCCCTCACGTGCTGCAAGTAGTCAAGCCCTCCGCCCTTCACTTCCTGGCTCTGCTTATCAGCTCTGCATCCCCAAGAGGTGAACCTCTGTGTTCAGCTCCACTTTGATTTTGGGCAACCAGCCCCCAAGGAGACTTACAACCCAGCTGAACTAGTCTGTCTCCCAATAGCTCATTCGCAGGACGCATGATGAGAAACGCAAGTAAGCATTAGGCCCCCTACTAGGTGCACAAAATCTCCTCCATTCCCTCCAATGAATAGCTAGGAAGGCTACCAAAGCGCCAGGGGTTCTGTTTATAAATCACACGGCCCCGCCTGACTTCACCTCTGCAGTCACCGCAGGCCACGGGAGCAGCAGGACTCACCGATTCTCTGATTGAAAATCTTGTCGAAGGTTATCTCATTTCTCTCCTCGAGATACTTCTGCATCACGTTCCGGATACTGAAAGAGAAGACGGCACATCTTTAACAACACGGGCCTCACCGAGACAACCATCCCCAGGAGGGAGCAGGCAGGGCGGCCTGTCCAAGACACCGCTTTAGGGGAGACCCTTCCTGCTGTCACAGGGGCCGGTGACATGGCTGAGCAGATCAAAGCCAGCAACTTCCTGACTGGCCAGCCACCTGCTCTCCCGGGACTGGGGGCCAGCCTTCCAGGTGGGAATGCCACAGCACCCCTGGGGACCCTGGAGACCCTTCGCCCTCCAAAATAGTCTATGTGCCCGTGCACACACACACCAACACACACACACCAACACACACACACCAACATACACGGCCCGGAGCGCACGACACACACGCACAGGTCCTGCTTGTCACTTCATGAGCTTCTTTCTGAAACAAACGCTTCACATATATACAGAGGAGCTGCTGGGTCACAGGTGTGCACCACCGCGCCCGGCTGTGTTGAGCTTTAATATAGAAAAGAAACAGCAAGATGCAAAAATGGAGAAGGGATGGATCATTCAATAAGTGTTTATTCAAATGGCATAAGGAGAAGATAGAATCTCCAGTATCCAGACAGTGGAAATGAAAAACGATTCAACATCACTCTTAGAACACTAACTAAGGTGTAATTTAAACATGATTAAATGTACATACAGTGTATATTGTTCAATGAGCCTTTACAAATACGCCCTTGCAACTACCCTCCTTTCCCTGTATTCTAGATCCACGCAGCCACTGGTCTGCCCTCTGTCCCCTACGTGCTCCGGTTCTAGACTTCTAGGCAGAGGACAGGATGCCATGGGTCTTCCGTGTCTGGCTTCACCCGTCGGGAGTGAGCTTCACCCACCTGCTGTGTGCCACCCCTCAGTCCCTTTCCATGGCACGGAGCATGCTACTCTGATTAGCCCACAGTCAATTCACCCATCTGCCTGTTGATGGACATCCGTGATGCTTCCAGTGGGGGGCTATTAGGAATAAAGGCGCCTCAAATATCTGTGTATTCAACAACTTATGGGTGTGTGTTTCCATGTCTTAGGGTCAACAGCCCCAAATTGAAATTGTTGGTCACGGGGCGAAGTGGTGTATTTTACATCCTGGGGAGTGGCGGGACCACCTCTGTTCCAAGCTGGGCTCCCACTTTACATTCCCATCGACAGTGCAGGACGGCTCCAGGGCTCCGTGTTCTTGCCAACACTTGGGTTGCTCATCTTTTTACGTTTAGCCACTCTGTTGAGCCTGTAGCACTATCCTATTTTAATTTGTCTTTTAACTTGCATTTCCTTAATGGGTAACGGCAATAAGCAGGTTGGTACATGATTATTGGAATCCATACACCTTCTTTTATGACGTGTGTAGTCAAATCTTTTGCCTTTTAGAGGGACTGATTGTTCAGTGGTGAGCTGTCTTTGTGAAGCCTGGCTCCATAGAGAAGGGCTATGTCAGAGTCCGTGATGCTAATTCCCAGGTAGTGCCTTAGCTCTCCATTTTCCTCAGGGAGTCCTACCAAGAGTGGGATCTTTAAGCTCTTCATCAGTTTCTGGGTTCTTTCTTTGATGGACACTATGCTAAGAAGCCATGACACCCACGGTCAGGAAGATTTCAATCTGAATTTTCCTCTAGGAGTTTCAGCTTCTACATTCAGGTCTAATTTCCATTTCAGACTGATTTTTGTGCATAGTGTAAGGCAGGAGTCGTCATTTCTGGTCTCTTCATAATCCCCAAGTGTCCCAGGGTCACTTGTTGAAAAGGTCATCCCCCTGCCTCAGTCATCTTGGTCCTCGGTTGGTTCAGCACCCAGAACCTGCAGGTCTACCTTTGGACTGACGTGTGGCATTGATCTTTAGGGTTCTCCTTATGTAAACACTGTATCGTCTGAAGCTGCTGACTTCTTAAGAAGGTGGATTGACAAATCCAAATATTTCTAATGCAAGCATTTGAAGCCCGGGATTCCTTCTAGGCATGGACTGAGCTGCACCCCACGGATAATGATTCATTCTATTTTCATTTTCTTTCAATTCAAATTATTTTCTAATTTCCCTTGGTCCTTGTTCCTTGACCTGTGTGGCTTCATTTCCAAACACGTGGAGACTTCCGGTTACCTTTCAGTTACTGGATTTCAGTTTAGTTCTTTGGTGTCCACGGAGCCTATGCCGAGCGAGTCGGTTCTTTCCAGATTTACAGACGTTCGTTCCGTTGGTTGGAATGGGATGGGGCTGGTGGAGCACCGTGCAGGTTTGAACAGAATGTGCGTGCTGTCGTGGGACGGACCCATGGGTGAGTGTCAACTGGGTCCAGCTGGTTGATGGGGTCCAAAGATTTTTGTTAGAGTTCATAAACAAGTCAGGATGGCGCCTGGCATTTTGCCAGAGGGAGTGGTTTGTGAAGTAAGGCCAGCGAGCCATTAAGTGTAGAGATTCCTTATTGGTTGACTGCTGTATCTAGTTTATGCTAATTAAGATAAGCTGTGTGGAATGTATAAATACCCCTCCTGTCCTGCAATAAACGGCTCCCACTCCTGCTGTATCAATGTAAACAAGTTGTTCGTCACCCCCCGGTTATTTTGCTGCAGCCGGACTGCGGCAGATTTTTCTGTGTTCTCACTGATTTTCCGTGTCCTCCTTCCATACGTGACTGAGAGGAGAGCGCTGGAGTCCCCAACTGCAGTGGTGACTCTGTCCACTGCTCCTTCTGACTCTGTCTCTGGCATTGACTTTGCAGCCATCAAGCGCATGGGCAGTTGAGGCTGCGGTGCCTCTGTCAGTATGGTGGCCGGTGACACCTGGTGACGGGCAGATCAGCCTGCCTCACCAGCCGTGAATCGGGTCACTCCAGTGAGGGTTCACATGGGGTTGTCGTTGTCTTTTTTACTTTCCAGTATCTCTGTCTATTGGAAGGGAGAGTTGAGTTCACCACACACAACACGTGGCGCTCTCCCCTCCCGGTGGCCACCTCTGCCGTTTAGCTGAGGTGTCTACACGAGCTGCCGTTAATGTCATCCCAGCAGGTTTGGACAAGTTCATTATCCCACCAAAGGTTTTCCCATCTGTCCTTTTCCTCTATAGCTTTCTTGAGCTGTAAATGATACAGCACATGACATCGTAAGGGTAGCTTAGCTGGTTTCTATTAAACTTATGTCACCTCAACTCAATTTTGGGGGGAGATACCAGGGATTGAACTCAGGGCACTCAACCACTGAGCCCCACCCCAGCCCTATTTTGTGTTTTATTTAGAGACAGGGTCTCACTGAGTCGCTTAGGGCCTTGCTTTTGCTGAGGCTGGCTTTGAACTCGCCATCCTCCTGCCTCAGCCTCCCGAGCCCCTGGGATGACAGGCGGGTGCCACTGCGCCCAGCCACAAGACACCAATTTTTTAAATGTAAACAAATAGAAAGATCAGTTGAGGAGGGGGAACAAAGGAAAGGCAGAGGGGAGGGTAAGGGTAAGCACTGGAATTCTATTCCATGCATTTGTGATTGTGTCAAAATAAATCCCAATGTTATGCTTAACTATTATGAGCCAACAAAATAATTTAAGAATAAAACAAAGAATAAAAATCTAATTTGGGGCTGGGGCTGTCACTCAGGGATAGCACTTGTAGCACGTGTGAGGCCCTGGGTTCCATGCCCAGCGCTGCCAAAAAGAAGAGAAAATGTCTAACCACCCTAGGAATCTATCCCAGGCTCATATCTCCTCCCTACAGTTCTTGACTATTACACTCTACTAATAATTTTCTCTGTTGTACTATTTGGTTCCTATTTGCATTTTAAATATTTCACGTTTTATTTTTAGTTGAAAGAAGGTAGCTGCTTCCCCATAATACATAGAATGAGTAATTTCATATGTATCTTAGATTTAAGTAGGAAGCCTAAAACTACAAAACCTTTTAAAGGAAACAAATGAACAAAATCTTTGTGACTGGATCAAACAAAGACTTCAGACACAACACAAAAGCACTAACCAAAGACAAGGATTGATTAGATTTCACCAAAATGAGAAACTTCTGTTCCTCAGAAGAGCACTTCAGAGAATGAAAACATAAGCCTGGACAGAGAGAAAATACTGGCAAATCATACCCTGATTAAGGATCTAGATCCAACATATATAAAGATCTCTTAAAATTCAAGAACAAGAAAACAAAATATCCTATAAAATTGGGAAATTATCTGAATGGACACTTCAGGAAAGAAGATCGACGGAGGACGACTAGGCACATGGAGACAGCTGACATGGTGCTCACTGGGGTGAGGCACCTGAAATCAAGTGAGATCCCCCTACACATGCTATTGGAAAGTGTGGCTACAATACAAAGGACCATACCAACTGCTGGCAAGGACACAGAACTACTGAAGTTCTCCTGCGCTGCTGGTGGGAATGTAAAATAGGGCACACGCTTTGGAAAAGTGCTTGGCTACATCTACCATGTGACCCACCCACTCCACTCCTGGGTATTTACCCCAGAAAAAGGAAATGATGCGTCCATACAAAGATATGCACATGAATACTCTCAGCAGCTTCATCTCAGACCGTCAAAAACAGGGATCAAGGGGCTGGGGCTCAGCAGGAGAGCACTCACCTAGCATGTGTGAGGCCCTGGGTTCAGTCCTCAGCACCACATAAAAATAAATAAATAAAATAAAGGTGTGTGTCCATCTACAACCGAAAAATAAATATTAAAAAAAAAAATAACAGGAATCAATGCCAGTGCCCACACTAGATGACGGGATCTGGACATGGGCCTCTCAGGACAGGGAGTTGCTTGGGCCTGATAAAGGAATAAACCATCCACACAGGAACAACAAAAATCAATCTCAAAACAGTCATTATGAGTTAAAGAAGCCAGAGCCCAGTCCCAGAAGAGGACACACTGCTTAGCCACAAAGAGCAAGGTGCAGACCTTCCAGGGTGGAGCGTGCCCAAGGTTAAAGCATGTCGACTCCACGTGTCTTTATCCCTTGCTCCTGGCACAGAGCCCCTAAGGCCCCTGGGATCTTCTGAGCTCCTAAAGGAGAGTCTCTGTACACAAGAAGCCCCTCCTAGCCCCGCACGGTGGCCCACACCTGTCATCCCAGCGGCTCAGGAGGCTGAGGCAGGAGGATGGTGAGTTCAAAGCCAGCCTCAGCCACAGTGAGGCCCTAAGCAGCTCAGTGAGACCCTGTCTCTAAATAAAATATAAAAAAGGGCTGGGGAGGGGGCTCAGGGGTTCAATTCAAAGAGGAGGAGGAGGGAGAAGGAGAAGCCCTTACTGAGAACTCTTGAAGGGTCTGGAAGCCCTGGTCCGGCCCACTCATCTGGGTGCTGGGAAGTGGGTGGGCGCCCTCCACCTCCCCCAAGTCCCGATCCTTCTTCCTTCCTGCTGTCCCGGGTTCATAACAAAACTAATCCAAGCCTGGCTTTTGCGCAAGTGAGTCACTGCAGCGATGGCCCCAAGAGGACTCTGGGGAGCCCTGCATGTGAGTCCGCTGGGCAGAGGCACGGGACACCAGGAGCCCCCTTGGGAGGTGGCCTGGAGGGCAGTGGTCTTCTGGGACTGAGCACTTCAGTCCCCTCAGAATCCAGCTGAACTGCAGGTCAGCCAGCTGGTGTCACAGAACCGAGAACTGGTGGGGCACCGCATAACTCGCTGGCTGCCTTCATTCTGGTGACACTTGCCCAGCGTAGACCAGACTTGCCCAGCTGTGCCCTTGAAATGAGTCCATCTCACCTTCTGTGAACCACACCTCCGTGTGGCTATTTGTTCGCTGTGTTTGTTGTTGTTGTTTGTTTTGTGTTGTGCTGTTACTCCATGGAGACCCAATCAGCAGAACCCTGGCTGCGGAAGTTGATGCCACAAATCACCCACTGTCTTTAACAGCCACCACCACCGCGTCCAAGAGGGAATCAGGGGGGTGGTGGAGACGACAGGTTCAAAACAACAGCAGCAGCAAAGCACATGAGCCGTGTTTGAAGCTCGATTTAAATTAAACATTTTATTTTTTTTAATTGCAGAAGCTGGGCGTGGTAACTCAGGCCTGTCACCTCAGCGGCTCAGGAGGCTGAGGCAGGAGGATCAGGAGTTCAAAACCAGCCTCAGCAACTTATCAAGGCCCTCAGTAACTCAGCGAGGCCCCGATTCTAAATAAAATACAAAAACGGGCTGGGGATGTGGCTCAGTGGTTAAGCGCCCCTGGGTTCAACCCCCAGTATCAAAAAAGAAAGAAAGAAACTGGGGAAATATGAATATGAATTGAATATTTGATGATATTAAGGAAGTGTTTTCTTTCAGCGGTTGCTTTGTATTTCAAAAGAGCTCTTATCTTGCAGGAACACATACAGAGTCGCGCAGATGGGACGATACGTTCTGTCTCGGCATCCTGCAGAGTCATCTCAAGAGCAGAGGAGGCCGAGGTGTGGAGGCGGCCAGGCACGGACGGTGCATGGACGGCATGTGCATGGACAGCTGACCCCGAGGGCAACCTCAGGGCCACTCTGCTAGCCCCTCCTCCTGCACGGGTGTTTGCCTTCGATGCAGAAAGCTTGAAAGAATTGACTTCTGGCCCCTGGACTCGAGGATCGTAAGTTCTTCCCCCTCCTCTCCAAAACAGCACAGGTGTACCACAGATGGGGACAGGAGGGCCAATGTATATGTGAAAAATGAACTCCGAAAAAATAAAAGAAAAAGAGAATGAACAACAGCCCCCGCCCCTTGCTGTGGCGGGCTGGGGGTCCCGCTGTGTGAATGGATCAAAGTAGGATGACATTGTATCGTAATTTTTAAAGCCTTTCTGTACTACGGGGGCTGCAGGCCTGCTGTCCAGGCCAGGGGAAGGTCTGCTGGTGGACTTGGACTTCCTTCCCCTCCCGAGTAGAGAAACCACAGGATTCATGACCTCATCAGATGGCCCCACTGTCAAGGCCATGTGTTCCATGTGAGGCTGAATTTTGTTTAAATTCTAACGTCTCGAATAAAATGCATTTTTTAAAATATTTAGATATGCTCTATTGCTTTAAAAAAGAAAGAAAGGAAACATAAGAAGTTAGGAGAAGTTAGGCTGCAACGTGCGGCCAGGAGGGCGGGGTGCCTGGTGAACCCCCAGGGGCTCGCGATAGGAGCTGTTCCCACTCCTGGCCACCAAGAAACCCAAGAGGCAGACTTTATGTTAAGATAAGATGACTCGCTATCACGCCAAGATTCCATTTCCTCAAAATGAAACTGCTTCTTTTTTTCAAAGGTAGTTGCTAAATATCTTTCACAATCTAGTCAATAAGCAGAATAGAGCTGTGACATCCAAAGCTGTCCCACTGGATCTGAGAGCACATGGATCCCGCCCGAGGCGGGAAGCCTTTCGGGAGGATCGGTTGGTGTCAGCCCACCCCAGGTTCCCTTGGCACCAGATCTTTGGTGGGAAAGTCTGGAAGGTAATCCCCACAGCCTCAACCAGTTGATCCTGGGCCCGTCCACGTCAGGGATCACAGCCCAATCGACAGCGCGTGGATTTGAGTCCCTTGTGCCATCCCTACAGTAGCCTGGCCCTCTGCCTTCTGCTTCTGATGCCTATTTCTTTGCAATCGAGAACTGCGTGTTCAAGAGACACTAAACCTACTAGAATTTCACCGGCCGAAAAAAATGAATGGAGAGAGAAGCAGTCCTCACGCAAAAGTCACTGGGCACAGAAGCCCTCGGACGACTTCTTAGGGTGGTCAGTCTACCTAACTAACAGCACTAACCTCCATCATCCAAACCGTCTCTCTAAGTTGGGGACGACAATCATCATGCACGCCATTCACCTGTTCAGGGAAACTCTTTTGGACCGGCCCCCTGCAGCAGCACCTCTACTCTGTGGATGTGGCCGTCCACGTGGGAGCAGGGGGAGGCAAGGAGACCCACCCAGGGGGTGGCAGCTTCCTGTTCCCGAGAGCTGGCTCCTAGAGTACACGCCCAACCATGGAAGTACCTCATTTACAAGACTCGCTCCACCACCGTCCAAAGTCCTGGAGGACCCTCCCACGGTTCCAGTGGCCACATTGCGTGCTGTCTCCCTACCCGGGGCCACACTGGATTCTCCTCACTCTCCATGAGACCGTTTACAGAGCTCTGTAAATACCGACCCCGTGAATGCTTTTTGGTAAAACATGAAAAGCTCCTACGTATCCTCCAAGATCCGGGTCTGTGATCCCCAACTGCTCAGAGGTGAGCCCCACCGGCTGCCCGCTGTCACCACCCCAAGGTCCCCATGAGGTTCAGTCTCCCACTACACGTGCATCTTGAGGGACGTCAGCGAGCGTCCCTGTACTGCACCGCCCCTCACCACCTGACCTCCCACAGGGCCCAACCTGCCACCAATGTGAATGTCCCCAAGGCAGTGAATGAAGAAGGATCATTTTCATAAGTAAATTCCACGACACGATCCGGCACCAGCGTATTTACATCAGCTGATATTTGCTGAGGATCCGCCCGGAGTCCAGAAGTATTCTGGCCACAGAAACACAGACGGATGAACTCGGCTCATTCACTCACACGGATTCTGTTCCCAAGAAGGGCTTCCACAGTGAAGGCTGAGCCCAGGAAGACCACCCAGAGGGTCCTAGAGCATGGGACAGGCTACCAAGGCGGATGTCCCCGTCCAGCTGCGCTCTGTTAGGCTGCGCCCTTGAGGCGCCAGGACCCAGGATCTCAGCAGGCATCAGTGGGCCACATCTGGGCGGGATCACTGTCCTGCACCTCGGACCCTCGTGCCAAGCCCATGAGAAACAGCCAGTGGTGGGAGTGTCCCTCCCACAGAGGACACAGCAGGCAGCAGCAGGTGGACACCCGAGGATCCTGAAAACCCAGCCTCCCGGCAGCCGTGGCCTCCGCCAGAGCTCAGTGTGCGGCGTGTAAATCCTCTCGGGGGGACTCAGGGGGACGCAGCTGTACGCGGGGCACCAGCTCCACTCCGCCCGTTTAGACTCGGTCCTTAGTCCTGAAGGCAGCCGCTGGGTGCCCATCATGCCTTCCACCTATCAGCACCGACACCCGCCCGCCTCAGGAAATAGCGGGCACTCGGCCAGCCAGGCCAGTGCCACAGGTAGGTCACATGATCTGCTGCTCACCCACGGAACCTGAAGATAACTGACTTAGGCCACTTCCGGGTCACGTCCCCAAAAAGAGATCGCTGGGGCTCTGCCTCCTGCCTTGCCTCTCCTGGCTGAAGCTCCCACCTGGCCTCGAGGTGACCCTCCAAGGGCTGCCCGGCCAGGTTCCTCTGCAGGCCAACCCGGGCTGCAGACCTCACTCCCCTCCCTGGTCAGCTCAGAGTCACCCCGAGGTTCTCATCCTCAGCTGAATCTGGGACCACCTGAGGAGGGTTCTTAAAATCCTGGTGCCCAGCCTTCCCTCGGAGACCAAAATGGAATCAGAGTCTCCTGTGGCCTATACGTGGGGCCACTGCCTTCTGGGGTCTCTGTTACAGTTGCTTTTGGCACACCTGACTATGAGAAATGGCCTTTCCGTGACATTTCAAAGGACACCAGGTTTCCCTTTGTCTGAGTTTCTCACATTATTTCAGTCTCCAAAGAAAATCTGAGAGCAGAAGATCTGGCTTTCGAAGCTGACGTCACCACCCCAGGAGAGCACGCAGTCGTTTTTCAGAACAAATAAGTCTTCTAGAAAGTGTTTCCCCAAGTTAGGATTTCAAGCCTCCACCCTCTGTTCATTCTAGCTGCATATCTCACTAATCAATAATCAATTTTTTTTCTCTGGCTAGTATTTTCCTCACAGAAGCAGCATTGTTCAAAAAGAGTTTATCTGCGTAGTTTCCAAAAAGCTATATGCCACCAGGCATGGTGGCACACGCCTGTAAACCCAGTGACTCGGGAGGCTGAGGCAGGAGGATCGTGAGTTCAAAGCCAGCCTCAGCCAAATGAGAAAGTTGGTGAGACCCTACCCCTGAGTTCAATCCCTGGTACATCCCCCCCCCAACAAAAAGCTATCTGCCAAATCAATCCAAATTTGTAGCTAAATAATGTCATGTACAAATGAATTCCAGAATTTCTGACCACCCACCACCGAAGCCTCGAATCCTCAAATCCTCGCCTCACAGGCCTCTAGAGCCAACTGCTTTGGAGGTTAGGGTCCATCTCCACTCTTGGGGAGGACAAGGACAGGCACTCACCTGTCACTCCTTCATTCAAAAGATGAACACTGCCTCCCTCGTGTGTGCCAGGCACTGAGCTCGACCCCCTGCCTTACCAAGCCCACATCTGGAGGGGTAGCCCAGGAGTGGACAGGCAGAGCCCATCCAGGGTGGGCGTGGCAGGGGCAGCCGCAGGGCGCTGCTCACCATGGCTGACCTGTGACAGTGAGGGACACCTGGCAAGGGGGTGGGACACAGCCAGGGACTGGGCTCAACAAGCACTTCAGCCTGCATCCAAAACACAGGCCACGCAGCCGCGGGATGAAGGCAGTCAAAAAAAGAAAAAATACCCAAAGCAAAATGCCAGGCCACAGACAGCCTCCAGCTTTGGGCTCACTTTTTGCAATTATGTGAGAAGAACTCCAAAATTACCACCCGTGACATTAACGTCCCGTTTTCGTGGCTTTTTTAAAGCAAACACTTCTTTGCAGTGACCGACAGATGGGATTACCACAGCAAGCCCCTGACTCATTTGATGAACTTGCCACACTCCCTCCCCCACGCGGCCCAGGCCGCTGCCCCTCGGGCCATGTCACTGACACAGCAGCGTGAGCTGGAAAAAAATCACAAACTGAAATGTGTCCCACAGAAGATCACCCAAGGTAAGTTTGTTGTTGTTGTTGTGGTTGTTGTTGTTGTTGTTGTGGTTGTTGTGGTTGTTTTCTATTACAGGTTGAGCATTCTTGATCAGAAAACCTGAAATGCTCCAAAACCCCAAACTTTGGGAGTCCCCATGTGATGCTGCAAGTGGCAAACCCCACCTCTGCACTCTCGTGGCAGGTCGCGGTGCAATGCACGGGCACTGAAGGTTTTGAATACAGTTCCTCAGCCTGCGTGTGCAGGGGGCGCCCGGAACACCCGTGGGCTCTGGGTTTAGACCTGGCCCTGCCCTGGACATCACCAACGTACCGCGAGGATCCCAGACTCCAATGGAAACCCAAACTCACGGCTGGGGTGGGGCTGGGGCTCGGTGGCAGAGCACTTGCCTCCATGTGTGAGGCACTGGGTTCGATCCTCAGCACCACATATCAATAAATAAACAGAACAAGGCATTCTGTCCATCTACAGGTATAAATTAAAAAAAAAAAATCCAAATTCCAAAACATTTCCAGCCCAGCGTTTCAGACAAGGGACACTCAATCCCCCTGGTGTTTTAATTGGCGACATGGCGACACTGTCCCCTGAGTGTCCCCGTTTCCTGTCCTCACAACCACGGATCTCCTTTATGGTTTCTAGGTTTGGGGTCTGCTTGGGAAAGTCTTCTGTACTCCAGAGCAACAAAAGTATATTCCCTCACACTTCTGCACTGTCGATATGTTATGATTACCCCATTCCACCGTCTGGAATTTATTTTGGTGTATGATGTGAGGAGTTTACGACTTCATATGATATCATATGATAGACAGCTGTCAGACACTACCCGTTTTGCTCCTAAACCACATTCAAATATATATGAATAGGTACAGCTTTAATTGCTATAGCAGTGCTTTATATTTGTTAGGACAAATTCCTATTGTTCTCGTTTTTCAAAATTCTATTTTTTTTAAATTTATTTTTGGCACCAGGGATGGAATCCAGGGGCACTTAACCATTGGGCCACATCCCCAGCCCTTTTTTATATTTTATTTTAGAGACAGGGTCTCCCTGAGTTGCTCAGGGCCTCACTAAGTTGCTGAGGCCGGCCTTGAACTTGAGATCCTCCTGACTCAGCCTCCCGAGCTGCTGGGATGACAGGCCTGGGCCACCGCACCTGGCCTTCTGTTCGTTATTTGGCCCATTTTCTCAATGAAGAGCAGCTTTCCGGGTTCATCTGGGTGAGATGGACTTGAGAGCTGACCTCAGCACAAGACTGAGCCCTCTGTGGAGTAAGAGGAGGTGGCTGTCCGTGGGTTCATGTTCTCTCTCCCTTCCTAGTGAAGTCCCCTGCTCCTCATCCTGGTCTTGATGGAGGTGACTTAGTGGGGGCTGGCTCAGGGTAACACATTAGGAAGCACTCATTTTAGAGTCACCATTTTGAAATGTTTTGACAAATTAATATTCACATTCATGCAATTTTAAAATAGAGAGCTGTTAAAGTCATGTCGGGGAGAAAGACTTAGATAGGTGCAGACTGTGGGGGGAGCATCTGAACCAGCAGCTGCTGAGCTTGAGCGCTGGGGCCCGGGTTTAACAGGTGCCTGCGATCTGCCTGGAGTGGGTCGGTGTTCTGCACGCGGGAAGAGAACGGGGACAGAGTTTTCTAAAGCTGCCACTGTCGCCACGCTCTCCTCCTCGTCCTCCCCTGGAAAGCCACCGGGCCCAGAGGCTGTGAATCCGTCCACACTAACTGGATGAGTCAGGACTCTGGTTGGCACAGCAGCTCGTTCAAACTCTCCCCACATCTCCCGGAGCGGAGCCACTTTTTGAGTCATCTAAGTGGTTTCCAAGAAGCCCATCGCCTCCCTGGAGTGGGGGGCTGCTGCCTGCGGTGCACCCCCTTCTGTGTAAGAGGTGGTCACAGGATCTGGAGGCCGGGGCACCAGTGCGCTCCCGCGAGATGCCGGCTCCCGGTCCTGCAGGAAGACGGCTGTCCTCTTCGCACCACCACCCACTCGGCTGTCTTAAAAATCAGCCAGAATGCTCCACACACAGAAGCACAGAGGACACCACGGGGAGCCAGGCGCCCGCCATCCGGCTCTCGTACTGAGATTCTAGATGGTCTCTGTGGTCTACCCCTTCCTGGTCTTGTAAAGCACCCTGGAGCGAATCTCAGGTCCCATCTCAGCCACCTCACCAGCTCCACTCCAGCTCTGTGCTGTCTTGCTTGGAGACCATGAGTACTTCAGTTGGCCACTGATGCCGTAACAAACTACCACAAAGCTGGTGGCTTAAAGCCACAGAAAGCCACCTCCCCATCAGTAGGTCAGAGGTCTGAACTGGGTCTAACTGGGCCACAGTCACAGTGTCAGCGTCCCTTTTCGGAGGCTCCAAAGGGACAGCCCATTGTCCCGCCTGGTCCAGATCCTAGGGGCTACCTGTGCTCCTTGGCCCACAGCCCCTCCCTCCACGTCAAAGCCAGCAGTGGCGGGAACTCCTTCTCAGGCCACGTCACTGACGCTGGCTCTCCTGGTAATCCCATCCTAGGGAAAGTCTCACGAGGCGACCAAAGGAAGATGTGCGACGTGTCCACCCTAACAGAGCTTCCAGGAGCCGAGGGCTGGGCACAGCAGTCCTGACGTCTCAGGGAGCCGCTGGAGGGTGGAGCTCACGCTACAGATGGGGAGAGCCGACCCCAGTTCCCAGGTACCCCAGGCTGAGTGGCTTCACAAATGGGTCCTGACACACCTGCCCCGGTGTGAGCTCAGTAACCTCTCCCTGAAAGGTTCAGTACGCAACACGCCCCCTGTTTCCATCACGATTTAGAAATGGACCATGAATGAGTATTGGAAAGAAAAGAAAAGAAAAGAAAAGAAAGAAAGAGAATTCTTTATTTATCTAGTATAAACTCAAGTTGTTCAACTGGAGTTTATCCATTTGCCTACAAACAGGGAGAAGGATGGATTTTAATTTTGTGTTTTTAAATAAGGTTGGAGCCAGTGCAGTGGCACACGCCTGTTATCCCAGAAGCTTGGGAGGCTGAGGCAGGAGGATGGTGAGTCCAAAGCCAGTCTCAGCAACTTAGGCAGACCCTGTCTCCAAATAAAATACAAAAAGGGCTGGGAATGAGGCGCAGTGGTCAAGGGCCTCTGCGTTCAATCCCTGGTGCCAAAATAAAATGCAGAAAGTATGGAGCTGGGCATCACTCAGTGGTGGGACACTTGCCCAGCATGTGGCCCTGGGTTCAACCCCCAGAACCACTAAAAATATCACTAATAGTAATAATTAAAATAAAATAAGGTGGTGTCTAGGGATCACAGAAGGATGCAGCTTTTCTCAAGTCATAACAAGGCCACCACCATTAACTGATCACTTCCCTGTTATTCAGCGTGGGGTCCACCCGTCTCGTCCAGGGAATGGTCCACGTGTTTGCCGCTGTGTGGAAGTCTCCCATGAGGCCCCCCGGCTAGACCACCTGCTGGACCTCCAGAGCTGTTCCCCTTTAGGAAGCGAAGACCCCGCGGGTTCAGAGTGTTCCTGGTGCCTGCGACTGATGGGGCTCCTCCACCCACCCCCTCCCCCTGGAGGAGCGGCCGTGGACACAGCTCGTCCAGCCCCTGGAGGTCGCCCTGAACCCACGGGCTGGGCGGTCCGGAGGCCTGGGCTCGGCTCAGCGGTGCCGCGTCCCATCACGGTGGCCTGGGGAGGAACTTCTCCTGGACCCAGCTCCTCCTCTACAGCAGCGACGGCAGCATGACCGGCTCTTTCCCAGACCCTCCACACAAGGAGAGAGGCCTGGCCTGGGGTGAAGCCCAGGGCCACACCTGACACCAAGGGCCGAGAAGCGCCCAGGCCTGGGCCAGGTTCACTGTGTGGTCAGGTTCAGCGGAGGCCTGCCCACCGGTGACAACCGCAGATGAGGGGTGTGTAAGATGAGCTGTCACAGAAGCCACCGGAGCCCAGGACTTCAGTGTTGCACATCAGCATGATGCGGACCCCAGCTTGGCCCCGTGGCTGGGGCTGAGGAGCTGTCCTCTGTCCACCTGACCATGCGCCATGGCCTGTGCTCACCAGGGCACCTCTGATGACCACCTTGTTTCCCCACCGGGTGGTGGCAAGACAGCAAGCTCTGAACAGACTCAGGTCTGCGGAGCCGGCTGTCCCTGCATGGCCAGAATCTGCCTCTCCACATCTCCTCGTGGACACCGCTACAGTCATTTTTTTTTTCATTTTGTAAATTTCTACCTACTGCAAAGAATAATTGATTTAAAAAAAAAAAAAGAGTTGATTCATTGAGACTACAGATCACTGTATACAGGACTAGTGGGGTTTTTAGAACCCAATCATCGGGGTGTGGTGGTGCACCCGTGGCCCCACTACGCGGGGAGGTGCGGCAGGGGGCAGGAGCTGGGAGCTCAAGGCCAGCCTGGGCAGCACAGCGAGGCCGTCTAAGCGAGCTCTGGCTCCAGTCGACGCTGGTGGAATAAACTCAGCCCTCATCACTGGGCTTGAGAAGTGACGGGCCACACGCAGCTCTAAGTGACAAGCCCAGCTAGTGGGCCTCAGCATGCCCTGTGGGCGCTGGCCACTATACACCCCAGGGGAGTGGGGGACATGGGGGCGTGGGGGACAGAGGGCCGAGGGCCCAGCTGGGCCGCTGGGCGCTCCTCTCTCTTCCACCATCGCGTGTGCCACGTCAGATCCTCAGGAGCTCACAGGCTCCGAAAGTCTTGACCCAAACCTCTAACAGGAAAGAGCGTCCACCAGAGTCAGCTCTCCCCACATCGTGACCTGAATTCGGTATTAAATAATTAGAAGGGTCAAGCCAGCATCAAGGAGGTCACTCCCTGAGGGACAAAAATACAGCGATGATCGCAAGTCTTCCACGTGGAGTTTAGAAACCCGTCGACCAAAGGAGTCGATCCTAAGAAATCCCTGTCCACAATGACCGACCGCCACCTTGTTTCCTGGGGGCAAAGTCATGGTGGGAGAACCGTCCCGCTGAGTAGCAGGGACCGCCAGAGTCACTCTCCCTAACACACGTCCACACATCCCCCGAGGACCAGCTCCATTGTGAAGGGAGTCGCAGAACCACCACCACCAGATCCCTTCTGCCATTGTTCAGGGACTGGGGTCTGAATCCAGGGCTCCCCCGAGCTGGGTGAGTGCTCCCCACCGAGCACCCGCCCCCTTGTGGTCTTGGAAGAAGGTAGATCCAAAACCTCAGCACAGCCTGAGACGTTCTCACAGCCACGTGGAAGGCTGCAGTATTTAACCGGAGAAAAGCCATTCGGGTACCTGCTGGTTCGTTTTTATCTTAGACCCAAATCAGAAGCAGAAAAGTTTATCGAAATAACCAGAAAACATAAGCAGATTCATGATCTTCCACACAAGATAATAAAGATCAGTGAGCTGACTTAATCACCCAACATACAAGATATTAAGAAGATACGAAGAATATTCTTCAAAAATGTTTTATTAGCTGGGTGCAGTGGCCCACACCTGTCATCCCAGCAGCTCAGGAGGCTGAGGCAGGAGGATCGCAAGTTCAAAGCCAGCCTCAGCCACAGCGAGGCCCCGAGCAACTCAGTGAGACCCTGTTTCTAAATAAACGCAAAATAGGTCGAGGGCCCCTGAGTTCAATCCCTGGTGCCCCCTCAAAAAATATTTTATTGTTAAAATCAAAGAAACCTACAATCTTCCCTGGATCATGGGATTTTATGTTTTTAAACACCTGAAACATTCTCAAAAGGTGACTTTCGGCATAATTGAAACTCACCCTCTCCCTAAAACATTTTGGCCCATAATAATCTCAAACCACATGGTGCCCAGGTTCCTTAGCACTCAGCAAATGGCCACTGTCTGATGCACGTGTGACCCCACACCTCACTCCCGAACTCTGGCTGACACAGACCCTGGGCATCATGAAGGTAAGTCGTTCAAGGGGCCCCCAGTGTTCTCTGCACCTACACTTGAAATAGGTGCACTGCCAGCTCTGTCGTTACTGAACTGATCATGAGGCTTGTACAGATACCGCGTTAGTAACTTCTGAATCACATCATTCTTTCTGGCTGGGTCATGTCGACGCTGACCACGGCGAAGCCAACAGACTTCAGCAGGGTACGCGGGATGACTGAAGGAACTAGGACAGCTCTAGAACAGCCATGGCAGACACGAGGTGCCATCTTCAAAAGTGTGATGCTCTGTCCCTTATGGGAGGGACTGGCCTTGTGCTGCAGGACCACAGAGGGACACAGGAGGCAATGCACAGAACGTCTCAGCAGGCTGCTTTCTCACATCCAGAGTGTCAACGGGGCTCCCTGGAGATGCCGTCCATGGGGGCCTGGGCTGGACTCTCTCCGAGAGCTCTCCCCACGCGCAATCCTACGGTCCTACGCTGCTAACGTGGAATCTGTGGAGGTCCACGGAAGTCGGGGTGAGTCACCTGGGTTCGACCCCCTGCAGCCAGCTGCTGTTACTGTGCGACTCTGGGTTCGTCTTCCTGGAGCCAAGACCTGCAGGGCATGAGTTGGTCTCCTGGCCGCCTGCTCGCCCGTATTTAGGAGCAGCCGGCCTGGGAACCCTTAGCCACGGACACACCAGAGCCCAGACCTGCTGATGGACAGACAGACCCATGGAAGAAGGAGGGAAAGCAGGAAAGAAGAAAAGATGGGAGTGAAGCAGCACAGGTGGAAGGTTCTAGACTCACAGGCCATGACAAGCAGCCCAGAAAAAAAAGGGGGGGGGAATTTACCCACTCGCAGGTAAATCCCAGCCCCCTCCACCTCCCCCAGAGCACAGGGCTGGGTCTCCTGGCAGGACCCCCTGCAACCTGCTGCTCTTCTGTGCCTTAAGGTGCGGTCACATCTCCTCCTGCACGCAATCCCCAGGACAAGAGCCCCACACTGTGAATTAAAGAAGACTCCTGTCTTAATCATTCCTCCAACCCTTTTCCTTTGAGTTATCTGTATCTGAAATCGAGTGTAAGTAACGCAAACGTTTTCCGTGTCTAGGAATGTGTGGATTAAAAATGCTCGTGAGACAGAGGTTTTTATTAGGACACGTTTACTTTCAGAAGGGAATAAATAGTGTCTGTCACCCACAGGGAAGCCGAGCACTGGATCTTAGGGCTCTGCTGAGGTCCCGTGGCAAGGTGCCAGCTGAGTCAGTTCTGTGCCTCTTGGCTCCTGATCTAGAACCTTCTCTGTTAGCACAGAATGGCAGGTGGCAGGGATGGCGGGGACAGGTGGGTTGGGAGGTGGCAGGGGTCCTTCAGGCCACAGATCGAGGAGGCCTGGGCTGGCGTCTTCCTGCTGCAGAGGCCCTGGGAGAGGGAAATGGCAGCAAGGGAGGCCAGGCTGGGCGCACCGTCCCGCCACCAGGCGCCAGCATCGGAGCGGCACAGCGCGCGGTCACAGTAGCCCGCCAGGCCTTTCCTATAAGGCCACACACAGAATTGCAATGTGCTTATGCTCCAGCTGAAACATCGATGACCCAAAAGAAGACTTCCAAAATTAGAGAACACAGTTACGGGATGAGAGGAATCGAGTGGTCACTTCTGCCCTTGGGGCCCACAGAGCAGCCAGAAGAGGCCCAGGGGCTCCGGCTTCTCATCAATGATGAAACAGAAAGGAAAGGAGAAAGTGGGAGGGGGGGAGGCGACCGACTCCAGCCCCATCAGCCTGCAAATGACGAGCCACGTAAATGACTGCACAAGAACTGAGGCCAGGCTGCCCATCCTCACGGCCACAGTGTCCAGAGAGGGGCAGGGACCGGCCGAGAGGTGGTGGATCAGCAAAGGAAGATGGCTTGAATGGAAAGGGACTTTTATTGCTAATCAGGCCAAAAATAGCATGGCCCCTGGTTGCTCTTTCCCAGAAATGGAAGTGGGGGCCAGGAGGGGCAGTCAGGCTCGGCTTTCTTCTGGATTAAAACCCAGGTAGAAATCCAGACCTGCTGTGTGGACGCCAGGGCTGGGGCGGGCTCTCGCTGGATTTCTCATTAGCACCAGCCAGATCCAGATCGTGCTCCTCCTGTTAAACACAACAGGCGTTTAACCCTCCTGCGCCTCGCGGGATACAAGGAGCCAACTGCTCCTTCACTTAGCCCTGATCACGGTCTGCACGGGTCCCCAAGGAACAGCTCTTCTCCAGCAGAGGACAGTCCTCGCTGTTCGGTAGCTGATTGGGATCATCAGCAGCAGGTTAAAAAAGAAAAAAAGAAAAGAAAAACTGTGGCTTCATCCACTTCTTACAAAATCAGATGCCAGGCTGGGCACGGTGGCACACGCCTGTCATCCTAGAGGCTTGAGAGGCTGAGGCAGGAGGATCGCAGGTTCAAAGCCAGCCTCCGCCACAGCGAGGCCCTAAGCAGCTCAGTGAGACTCTGTCTCTAAATACAGAATCGGGCTGGGGACGGGGCTCAGTGGTTGAGGGCACCCACGTTCAATCCCTGGTACCCCACCCCTCCAAAAGAAAATCAGAGACAAGGGCAGGCTTCTGGTTTTGGCCAAAAGGTTCAGCATGGTGGGAAGGGCTGGGCGGGGTGCCTAAGCTCACCCACCCCCAGGGCTTTCTGCTGCTCCCTGGGCTCACCTTCCCCCCTTCCTAGGGCAGGTAGTTGCCCGTGCCACTCACCTGGTAGGTGGAGTGGGGGGAACACGAACTGCCTGCCAGAGGGCAAGTCTCAGCACAGGGCAGTTACTACAGCATGACCTGCGGACGCTGAACCTCTTCCCTTCTCGGGGCTTCCTAACGCTCAGCATCCCAGGGCTCCGCTGGCCCTCCACCCCCAGACTGGAAGAGGCCCGCCCTGCCCTTCCCCGCCCGCGGACGCTCTCCTCTCGGGCTCCATCCTTGCCCACACAGATGTTTGGCAAAGCCAAGTTCAGCGTGCTGGGGAAGCTCTTGAGGAGGCTGACTCTAAGAACTGATTAATTAGGAGCCGGGACTGCCTGTACCTCGAGAGCTCCACCAGGCTCTTGATCAGAGCGTTTCATAATGCTGGGCCAGGGCAGATTCTAGGTCCGAAATCATGGCCCTGGTACATCAATTTCTAAGAACTGACAGCTACACACAACCCTTGCCTCTTGAAGTCCCCGGCACAAATTAACTTTGACCAAGAATGAAATAAGAACTGAAAGGTCAGAACAAATTACCTTTTGAATCTGTGCCTTAGTGGGGGAAAAAAAAAAAAAGAACAGCTCTGTTCTAGGAGAGACATGTTCCTCCTGACGGTTCTCACCCTTTCTCCCCACCGCAGCACTGGGACTCAAATCCAAGGCCTCCTGCACGCTAGGCAAGGGCTCTGCCACTGAGGAACGTCCCCAGCCCTGTGGATTCTTTTAACATGGGCCTTTGGGCTCCAAGTCAGGCTGTGGAGTCAGAAGAGCGCAGCCAGGGAACACCCTCTGGTGCACATAGAGGAATATTCCCGTTATCCACCGACCACTTACTGATTAGAATCCCCAAGTTACAAAATGAACTCATTTCCACAAAAGAAGAAAATGGCACCACTTAGAACTGCGCCACTTTGCGAGATCCATTACGAGTGGTAGTTTTAAGAACAGGAAGATGCAAACTACCATATTACTGTGTTACCATGTCTGGAATAGTTCTTCAAAGGGAGCCATTAGCAAATTATTACAAAACACTTAGAGGGCATAATGTGTTCTGTGCATGATAATACAAGTCCTCTGAATGCTGCTTGTCCGCGGCTAAATAGAATCTTCCAGCAATTGCACTTGAAAGCAAACATCTTTCTTGACTCAACTCTGCTTATTTCCCACTGGCCTCCTGGAAGGAAGGGGCTGTGGTGGGGTTTGTCACAGTGCTCCCATGCCTGGCTCATGGACATGGCTCTACCACTGCACACTGAATCAGGGCATTAAACAGTAGAAAGAATCTAAAAATGTTCTTTTCAGACTTTCCTATCATATTGTGTGAATCATTGACATGACAAGCTTTGCAATGGCTCATCCGAAATTTTCAGCATTCAATAAACAGAAATGAGACTCCTGGGGAAAGATCAAGTTCTGGTTATTCAACTTCTTTCGACTCTGTCTGATAGCAAGTCAGTTCGATTTCATTCTGTTTGGAAAAGGCTAACAGAGAAATAGAACCTAAGGCAGAGCTGTCTTAGACACGCCAGGACTTAACTGTGGTCCTCTGCAGGCCTTCGCTTATGAATTAGACTCAAATGCAATCAAAAATTCCTTCTCAGACATGGTGTCCAAGGGGCCCTTGCCTCTTCATGCTCCCGTTTGAACTGGTCCTGCACGGTGAGTCCATGGGTCACCACTGATCATTCCCAATAGGTCCCATTAGCAGCTACATTAGCTCAACAAACGTCTCAGTAAACGAAAGCCGCTCTGTAATTTGAACAAATAGTCAGCTTTTGCAGGATTTACGCTCATTGGTTCCTTAATTGAATAATGTGTCAACATAACAAAATGCTTGCCTCCTGCCATCTCAGGGAAGCCGACTCGCCCCCTGGACTAAATGTTCCACTTCCTGAGGCTCCTGCGCAGGCGGAGGGGGCGGACACCCAGACTCGGTGGGGCCCTCAAGTTTTCTGTTTAGGACTTGGGGGGGGGGGGGAAGCAGAGGTACTGAGACAAGGACGCACAGGGGTACGAAGTGACTTCAGAGAGTCAGCCGGAAATGAAAAGTCCACAGTGATCCACCAACATTTCCTTAAGAAGTCGGTGACACAGTCAGATTCAGAAAAGTCCAATCTCAGCACCTTTGTCAGGAACACTGAAGACGGAGGATCCCGTGGCCCCCTCCAACATGAAGCGGAGGAAGAGTCCTTGGTAACTCTTAAAGCTTGGTCCAGTCCCTTGACCCACAGAGTAAAGAGAGGCACTTGGTAGTCGCCATGCTGAGACGATTTAACATGAGTTAATTTCGGGTGGGATATAAAAACTTCCCAACCCCCCTCCCCATAGAATAGATAGTTCAGCTGAGAAAAAAAAAAAAATCTGCCAAATGCTTTCCCCCATGATCCCAATGTACCAGAAGCCAAGCAGAGGCGAGGAGTGACTGTTACTATGCAAACGGTTCTATGACAAACTAGAGCCAAAACCATCAGATAAATACAAAGCCAATTAGAACCCTGGGAGGAGGCTCCCTTGGCCTAATTCAAGAGCCCGTTTGAAAAGTAGCAACAGAATAACAATCACCAAAGGGCCCTTTCCTTCAGTTACTCTCCTGTTGACATTCCTCCATTCTAAAATGTCAAGAGAAATAAACTCTTCATCACCAGTTCTCCCTACAAACATTACACCCCCCCAAAAAAAATACCCCTGAAAAACACAGGCTTTCACACGAGGAAGTGGGTACCCTGGGGCCCATAACTGTGTTCCTAAGAGGGACGCTAAAAAGCAGAAGTCACTTTAAAAGTTCAAAATACCAAGAAAAAATATGAAGACAAGAGCCTAATTTTAGTGATATTCTGTACCCCTCCCCCCAAAAGAAACGGCTCAGGAGTTGAGATTAACTGGTGTTTTATATAGAAACCCTATATATTTATATAGAAACCCTATATATTTCCTTGTTGGAAAGGCAGGAGAAAAAGAAATCAAGCATCTTTATATCACATTCATGGAAATGTATAATCATTGTTGTTGATGATGCTGTTTTATTGAAATCTAGGTTGCGGGTAGGGGAGCTTGTTCTCTAATTTCACATTTGCTAGAAACATTAAATAGCCCTGATTCCCCATCAGCTTCAGCTATGTTCAGCTCTAGGAGTATCCGGCTCACAGCACTTGACGTAGCTTATCAAGAGCAACACACCCTACAAGCCAAAAATACCCAGCAAGCACGTCTTCATTTACACCATCTGACTTTTCAAAGCAAATAACTCAAAGGGATCCACGTCTTCTGGGTCACAGGGCTCATGAGAGCACTTGGGAACCCACCATCTGGTGATTAGGGACCATCAAAAGAGTCTGCTAGTTTCTTAGGTCAGGTCACGGTTGAGCTCTTACACCTAACACTTGAAGGACTGGTGGTTTCGAAAGGAGAACAGCCGAGATCCCAGCACTTTACAGAATTGTGTGGGTTCTGCTCCATCTTACAGACGATGTCTCTTTTCACCAGTGATTCCAGCCAGAGCTATTCTGCACCAAGGAGTCACAACTCACCATGCTGTTCCTTGGGAAAGAGGCTGGGGAGATGGACTCACTATTAACCTGGCGCACAATCTCTTCTGGACTACTGCTAATAACATGAACTAGGAAAACCCCAAAACTAAACCAATCAGAGTAGAATCAATAATAAATCACTTGAGATAAGATGACTTTGCACGGACTTCACCAAGTGGGTGGCCAATTCAATAGGACCCCTCCTAGCTAATTTAACAACAAATTCCTCTCTGGCATCACCATTCCATTTGCATTTTTAAGCGGATCCCATTTCAACCTTTTTTTTTTTAAAGAGATTCTTTTATTTTTTCTTAAATGGACCTTTACTTTGTTCATTTATTTATGTGTGGTGCTGAGAATTGAAGCCAGTGCCTCACACATGCCAAGCAAGCACTCTACCACTGAGCCACAACCCCAGGTCCCCATTTCAACCTTTTTAAGAAAGTGCCACCAGGAGACGTGTTAAGAAAACCAGCTCAGGTGACACAATACCAAAAGAGAACGTTGAGTAGGTCAAAATACATTCATTCCTGCCTGGGGCAAGAGAGAGGAACAGGGCACAGGGAGCTGAGTAGACAGATGGACCTCCAGAGGCGCTAAGGCTGAAAACCGCAGTTTGAATACCTGGGACAAAAGGCGACCAGCCTGCACTCTTTAGCGAAAGCGCGCAGAGGGGGCGGAGGGAAGGATGGAGTTGGAAAGGTGGGCAGCAGGCACCAGGGAAGGAAAGAGCAGGATGGCTTGATGGAATGACAAGCAAGTGGCAGAGGGATCCCTAAGGATGGGGCTTAAGGGGAGAACAAGGGTGGGACAGATGCGGTGACAGAAATGGGCTAGAATGGGGACAGGGATAGGACAAGAAGAGATTCGGGCAGAACCCTAAGTACGGGGCTAAAAAGGCGGCCAGGAAAAGGAGGACGGCCAGGCTGGGGCAGGAGTGGGTGGCAGGGATGGAGCGGGTCCGCCAAGTCACAACCGCGTCCTGCCAGCCCTTGCTGGGGCGCTGGCTGCGCGGGGCGCACTTTGGAGCGCTCTCTCCTCGCGTCCCCCAACAGCGCTCCGCAGCCCCATTTCAGGGAGCGGCATGACGAGGCTGGCCCCGCAGCGCCCGCTCCCGGAGGTCAGCGGCCGGCCCGGGACAGCGGCCACCGAGCGCCCGCCCCTCCCGGACGCAGGGGGTCGCTGGCGGCCCCGGGGCGGCGGCGCGGGGCCGCGCGGGCGCGGGGAGCCGGTACCTGGGCTCGGGCAGCACGATCTTCTTGCTGGCGCGGGCTGCCGGCGTGGCCTTGCTCTTCTCCATGGCCATCAGGTAGCTGACATCGGCCAGCACGGCCTCCAGGTCCGCCATGTTGGCGAGCGGCGGCGGCGGCGGCGGCGGCGGCTCCTGGGCACCGGGACGGGACGCGCTCCCGCCGCCGCCGACCGCCGCGCCCCGACGTGGGGGGGCCGCCCCGGGGCAGCCCCCCCGCGCGCGCACCCGCGGCCGGCGCGCGTCGCCGCTCCGCGCCACCGGGGTCCCCGCGCGCACCCGCGCTCCCTGCCCGCCCTGCCCGCCGCCTCCGCCCCGCGCCCGCGCCGCCGCCCCCGGCCCGGCCCCAGCCGCTGGGGTCCGCGGGGAGCGCGCGCCCAACCGTCCGTGCCCCTCGCGCCAGGGCCACGCGCCCAGCGGTCGACCCGCGCCTCCTGACCAAGTCCCCGCGAGCACCCTCCCCTCGGGGTGGCCACGAGGGACTTCCTCCCTCCTCCTCCTCCTCCTCCTCCTCCTCCTCCTCCTCACCCGCTGCCCAGACTTCCCGCCCCCAGCTCTCCGCACTCCCAGGCCAGCCCTTCCCCCGAGGAGAACCCTGGGCCAGTTGCCCGCCACCCAAGGGGGCATGGGGGAGGTCCTGAGCCTCAGACGCGGTCGTTCTCGAACTGGACACTGTCAGCCAACATCCTCCAGGAGGTCTGGGGTGATCCCAGAAATGCAGGCGTCCCACCTGCCCACGCGGACGATATAAGCCATCCGTGGTCCCAGCCACCTTTGAACAATTTCCAACGGCCTGCGCCCCCAGCCTCCCTTGTGACCCTGAATATGTCCCCACCCCCCACCCCCATTCCCTGTAAAGACAGCGGAGAGGAATCTGAAAGCTAAGGAAAGTTGCTTGTAGCGTGCTAAGTGTGACCAAGTCACCCCCTGGGGGCAGGGCTGTCTGTGGGAAGCCCACTGAGGCAGGTGCTGTCTGCCCCCTTTGCACTCAGGGGACAGGAGTTGGAGACGGTGTTTATATGATCACTTAGCACTAAAGAGTTCTGAAAGACAATTATGGAGTACCTACTGAGGACACAGACCCACCAGGGGGACAACTTTAGGGAAGTGCAAATGCTAGAGACCAAGACCAAGGCAGGAGGGAGTTTCCAGCTTCCTGATCCCAGAGCCCTGGTGTCTTTTCTCACCACTCCCCACCCCCGCCTGGAGTTTTCAGTTACTTCTTATTTTTCTGCAATGGCGAATGTAAGTCTGCGTTCAGAATCCATGTGCCACCCAAGGTAGAGTGAGATTAAAGGGCACCCAGAAAATCTGAAGAAATCCGGAGCAGGAAATCCCTTGAATTCTCCAGAATGGGTCACATGGCACCCTGAGCCTGCACTGGGCTAGAGTTAGAGGTTTAAATGATCCACCAGAGGTGGTTAAGGTCAAATTTTGGAGAGTTCTTAGAATGTGGCTGCAGAAGCCCCCTAATTCCCTCATGGCAGGGACCCCTCCGACTTTTGCTTTCCATCCCACCCACCCAGTTCCTTCCTTGTCATTTCCCTGCTAAGCCTGCCTTTGCAATTGGCCAGTTTTCCAGACACTTCTGAAGATCTGAGGCACAAAAGGTATCGGAGTTGTCCAGGAAAGGACAAGAGGGCTGTTGGGAGTAAGAATTCGAGTGGAAGGAGCTTGGTGCAGCAGCAGAGTGTCCAAAACTATTGAGACAGACACGCAGAGTCAAATGTGGAATGCTCATCCCCTCCCACCCCTCCACGTGTTTGCCTAAAAACAGGAACAGACTATCTTATCAAGTGTCACCCTAGGAGGAAGGGTAAGTTCCCTCAAGCAGTCCCCAAGACCAAATTTCACAATTTAATTAATACAGTGTGTTCCAATATGTCTTTATCATCAGGGCTTTCCAACCAAAATCACCAAATAAATACGTGCACCTACCTGCATTTTCTAGGTCCACACAGACTTCAGTTAAATTTGGGGCAGGGGGGATTGTTTGTTTTTCCGATAGCAATGTGTAGGAAGTTTGGAACAAGACCCTGGAAGTCAAATCCCTGCTCTATTCTAACTACCAGAGGAATCTCCAAAGCAACATTACACCTCTCTTCGTTTTCAGGCTGACAGGTAAAGTGGTGATGGGGTCGTTTGCCCCCAGGGTTTGTTGAAAGGACAGAGGGGTAAGAGCATGCACGTGCACACTGCAGCCACCTAATAGACCAACAATTTACTTCCTCTATTCGCTTCTAGAAAAGATAGTGAAACTAGCTATTCTCAGTCATTACACTTGAAGCAGGAAGACCAGTTACCAAAAATAACACCTCCTCAGGGCACTCCTAGGAACCAAATGGCCAAAAAAAAAAAAAAAAAATGACGCATTTATAAACACAAGGAATTACTCTTCTAGCAGAAAGAATGGAGAGTTCAAAAGATGCTCATGTTGCTGAGGTCCCTGCACCAAGCACGTCACTGTTTCCATCACACAGGGGTATTTCTCTCTGGTGTTAATAGTGAGTGATCTTCTCTTGCTGCTGTCTCCTTGATTTCTTGATTTCTCTGTCCCTTGCTCCCGTCCATCCCTGGACTCTTGTAATACAGAAGAGCTTTCCTGTGCTCTCGCAAACCAAAGGCAATGACGACAGTGATGAAGTTGTCGTAACCGAACTGCTGTATCTTGTCACTAAACACCACCAGCAGCCTGTAATCCCTAAAACGAACCGAGAAAACAAACAGCAACTCTCGTGCTCAGCCAATAGTGCTCCCTTGCAAATAATTACACTTCCCACCCTCCTCCACCTCCAGAGATTTAAACGACTTCAGGCTCAGGCTGCTCCTGATAATAGATAAAACTCTACAGTTCCCTCAAGGTTCGTAATGTCCCCTTTTCTCTTCCCTACAATTTCCATCAGGAGGGAGAGGCTGCCGAGAGGAATACATTAAAGTTCAAGTTTATTTTAGTAACAGCTTTCAAGGGGGAATAAAGCTACTGAGAGAGGAAAGGACTGGTCTTATTTGTTTTAGACTCCAGGCTTGACTGGGTCTGTCTACTCAAAGAATCGCTGAATGATAAAGCAGAAGCGGGCCAGGCAGGGAGAGAATGTTTTTCCAAAAATTAATCACAAATGGAAAAAAAAAAAAATCAATGCCAATCGAAGGATGTTTGAGAACGGCAGATCATGCTTGGTCTTCATTCATTCAAATCATACTATTTAAATCCTTCCGTGGTCAGAGGGACTTGCATGGGCTTAGGTCCTTTAACTGTAGTAGCTTCTCAAGAAAACCACACAGAACAGGGGTTTTCAGTGATGTCATTTCCAAGCATCTCCTCCTAGATGAATGCCTCTGAGGGAGTTTCTAGCAAACTGTCCCCATGCCCCTGTAACGAAGGTCCTGCCTGCTTCTGCTTATTGTCACTCGCAGCTGATATATTGCTTTTCACGCCAACAGCTTTGCAGATTTCAATGGCAGTTGTTTTCCCATAGCAACGTGTAGGAAGTTTGGAACAAGACCCTGGAACATTTTAAAAGATCTGCCGAACTCTGTGACACCAACTTTTGGTTCTAATAGCACTGAAATTGTGTTCAGTACAGAAGTAACTTCCTTTAAATAGAGGGGTATGAACATTTCTATGCAGGGACTCCTGGGCAGGGAGTCCCTCTAAAGAGAAGCTGGAGTGTTTTGATTCAGAGCATGGGCTCAGAAGTCCAGTGAAACCCAGCACCAGTTCTTCTGAGCTGTGTGACCTTAGACAAAGTTGCCTAACCTCTCTGTCTCTCAGTAATGGGATTTCTGAGAAAAAAAAAATATGACATATAAAAAGCACTTAGAGCAGTGTCTGGCACATAGAAAGTACTCAATAAATATTGGTCTTGTTATCACTGTCATTACTGGAATATAACGTTGGATAGAAAGAGACCAGTGCCGGCGACAAAAAAAATAACAAAGAACAAAAAAAAAAAGTCTTTTAAGTGACTCTTTCTGAAGGTGAAGCACAGTCACGCCCCTCAATACCACCTTGTGGGTCTAGGTCTCACCATGCTGGGCGACACCTAGTGCGTCTGAGATCCTCACACTCGCCCCAATTTGCAGGTAGGGTGAGCCGTCCACCGGAAGGTTCTTAGGGACAAGCACATCTGCATTAGTGCCCCCAGCAAATGGGCTGAATGACACCCAGCACCAGTTCTTCTGAGCTGTGTGAACTTAGACAAGTTGCCTGACCTCTCTGAGCCTGGGCTGACTCGGAGACGGTAATGAGATTGCTCGACCTTGCTCAATAGATCCGTGTGGTATGGGTAAGTGAGGAGGTGAATGAGTGAGTGACATAAGATCATAGCTTGCTCCCAAGACTCCGCCTTCTATCAGAAGGCAATCTAAGTGCCAATGAAAAGAGGAACTAAAGCCTGGACAGAAGGTCCGAACCTGGGTGGGCATAACCATGCAAAGGTGAGTCCAGGAACCTCAGGCCCAGGATAGAGAGGGGTCAAAGAAGACCTGGGAGGGGCAGTGGGAGGGAGTCAGCCAGGGCGGCCAGAGAAATGCAGCCCTGGACTGGGGTGCCCAGGAGCTCTGGGGAGCAGGAGGCCTGTGCCAGTCTGCTCTGTTCTGTGCCCTTGTTTTCTGCAGTGAAGGGGCAACATGGTGCCTGCCCAGCGACCCTCACAGCTTCCTGGCTTCCTGGGGTCCACACCAGGACCAGCCTCAAGGCCGTGAAGTCCCAAGACAAGAGTGGCTCCCGAGTCCTCAGACTCTCAAGATGGGTGGTGGCCTTCCCCCTGACTGGAAAGCCCATCTCACCCCCCAGGGAAGTGAGAAGATGCTTCCGGGTGTGTCAGTCCCAAAGGCCGAGCTGGTTTGCAGAGCCCTAACTTGGTGGCCTTCGCTACGACATTCTGTCCAAAAGGGCCCACTGCGGTTCAGCTGGGAAATGATACCAAAACCAAAGCAGGAAAGACTACCCCAGCCCCCAGCCTGCTAAGAAAAGTCCTAGGGGTTCCCAGTCACCCCCTTGCAAGTCCGAGACACTTGGGGGACCTGCCACGTGGGCAAGTGGTGGCAGGCCCTGGGAGACTGTACCCCACCGCTTCCCAGACTGGCTGGCTCTGCTTCCGTCTCCTGGTCAACAGGGACGCTCCCTCGGCAGTGGGGACCGAGGCCCAGGACAGTTACACACAGAGAAGTGTGGGAACCCCAAGTCCAGACCCTGAGGCTGTTCAGAGCAGATTAGAGAAGGGTCCCATCCGCTGAGCCCCGAGGGACAGGAGGAAGGGGGGCGAGGTGGCCTCCCTGATCATCTTCCAGCTCCCCCCACACACACCTGTGGGGGGATGTCCGTGTCCCCCGTCCCCTGGCCCCAGGGCTCACCCTCTCATTCACTCAGCAGGGGTCCAGGACCCGGAGTGTGGTACCTAAAGGTTCCACAGAGGAAGTCCTGGGGGCTCCTCTAACCCTGAAATCCTCTTCCAATGGAGCCATCATGTTATGAAACAGAAGGAGCAGTCGGCAGGGCCTACCCAGGACTCCCGGCTGCCCATCCCCGACGGAGACACCTTCTCATCAGACCTTCCCGGTGCCTGCCACGATGGTGGTCGGTCTCACTTTAAAAACCTGTTCTTCGAGTCATTTGTGGGACCAGTACAGCAGCTGAATTCTTAGGGTGTGAGCCCAGACTCTCTAGATCCCCGAAGCCCCATCCCCTGAGTGTCCCCGAGCTCTGGGTCGCGGGGCTGCTGAATCAAACAGGATGGCCTGGCCACGTTCACGTCCTCCAAGGAGAAAAGGTGAGATTCTCTCCCCCAGTTGCCTGCAGCCCCCCCCCCCAGTTCCCCTGGGCTCAGGCTGCATGGGCCAAGCCAGCGCCAGGCCTGGGCACTTCGCTCCTGTCCTTCCAGGGCTCTCTGGGTCTCTCACCAGGCCAATCTCTGCCCTAACGTGGCCCTTGGCAGCTGTTGGGGGGTGGGGGAGCCACTTCTGAGCAATGACACGAGTCTGGAGTCTGTCGAAGCTCCTTTTCTGAGGCCCTCTCCCTTTTTCCTCTTCTCCCTTCCTCTCCTCATGCTTCTAACTCCCCTTTAGTCCTTGGGGCAAAAATGTCCCCCTCTTCTTCTCCTGATTCTCCTTTTTAATGGAAATCTTAAAAAAAAAAAAAAAAAAAAAAAACAAAGAATCCTATTAGTCATCTACCCCTGAGTGTGAATTTCCTAGTATGGATTTTTGATTTGGGGTGGGTCAGTGTTCCCAGAAAGGTCTGAATTTTAAACCATATGTTTGATTATAAAATAGTGAGTTTTGCCCTTTTTAAAAGAATGTCATCCATCGGGACCGTTGGGGTGTGTGTGTGTGTGTGTGTGTGTGTGTGTGTGCATGTCGGGGAGGGGGAGGTGTTGGGGGCAGCAGGTTCTTCTCTAACCCTGGGGACCACCCAGCTTGACCTGGTGACAGTGGGCTGATCTCAGGGCCTGTGATGGAGCTGAGAGGCGAGAACACGGACAGTAATATGGGAAAGGTCCCGTGTGAACCTCGCCCTAACGCGGCCTGTGACTTTAAACTAAGGCCTGCCCCTCCCTGACCCTAGCCGTCTCCCTTAGAAGGTGAGGGGAGGGTTCAGAACCCATCAGAGACCCCAGGGCAGGGGGCCTCAGGGCAGCTGGCCCCCAGTCCCCTGCCTGGGCCTGAAGGCCCCCCACGCACTCCCAGGGCCTCTCTGCACATAATTATTTCCCAAGAGAACAGAGCCTGGACTCTGGCAGGAGACCACAAGAAGCCTGGAACCCTGAGGCCCTCGGGTGTAGGACGCTGTCCCCCAGGGTCCCCCAGGGTCACACGCTCAGGGCCTGTTTCGAAGCCTTTCAGACCTAATTGGGGATGGGAAAGACGCCAACCCCAAAGCCCTCCTTCCTGTCCCCGTAAACCAACAGAGGTCACCCTGTGACTTGATACCCCGCCACCTTCTGCAAAGTCTGTCTCCAAACCAGACCTCAGCCCTCGGCCTCCAGGAACTCCAAGGCCAAGGCGGCCATCATCTGAGGGTGAGGACGTTTCCCTCTCGTCCTCCAGGGGTCAAGGAAAGGCTTAGTTAAACAGTTGCACTGAGCTGCATTCACTCCTTCACTCCCAGACCCCCCCCACTCCGTCCATCATTGATTTAGGAAGTGTTGGTTGGGGCCTGCTGCTGTATGAGGCGCTGCCTGACTGTGGGAGCCAGGGGTACCCCCTAACTTCACAGGGTGACACTCTAGCCTGGGTCTGGGGAGAAGTGGCAGTTAATTGGGTGTTTCATTAAAATTGTGCTACATGCCCAAAGGATCCAGATATCCTAGAACAGGACCCTTTACAATTGGGTGCATCCTGGAGGGCTTCTCAGAGGAGGTGACATTTCAGCTAAGAACCAAAGCATGAAGAGGAAGTGTTCAGAACCAGCCTCCTCTGTGGATGATGAGGCAGAGGGGCAGAGGAGCAAGAAGGGACAGCAGGGGACTTGGTGTGAGACCAAGAGATAAGCCTGAGACAGGCCAGAGCCTGCAGGCCCTGGAGGCCACGGGGCTCCCGAATGCAGCAGCGAGCCCTGGATGGGCATGAAGCAGGAAGGTGACATGACCAGATTGACCTTTCCAAAGAGGAGTCCAGCTGCTCTCTGGATAATGACCTTTCTCTGAATGCAGCCCCAAAGCAGGCCTGGGGGGGAGGGGGGGGCTGGATTTTTCTGGAATACTTTCGTTATAAACTGCTTTAAATAGAAATAAGAGGAAACAAACAAATGATAGCTCTGTCCACCCGGGCCTTAGTTTTTCTAAACAAACAAGAACGCCAAGCAACGGCCACCAAAGGCCCCTGCGCTCCTTCCCGGAAGAGCCCGGGCCAGCGGGGCCTCTGCAGATAGAGACCGCGTGCACACAGTGGCTTGGTGGGCGAACTGGCCAGGGACACAGCTCTGCAGGGTCACCCTGGGGCCCCTAGGGCGACTGACAGCATCCATCCGCTCCCCTCTGGAGGCTGTCCTAGGCGACTCCGTCCGTCAGTGACCCTCCCCTCCATGTGGACAGAGCGTGATCTGGAAGCTTCCCCGGCTGAGTCCCTGCTGGAGAAGGGCTGCTGCAACCGACAGTCCATGGGGCGCCCCCGTGACCCCGCTGATTGCGCTTAGAGCCAACAGATGCACAGGAGAGAAAGTCATTTCCCAGGACCGTGGAATCACGATCCAACGTCACGGGCTCTTTGGCTCCCAGAGCCTTCAGCTGCCAGTCATGAGTTACGGGCCTCTCGCATCCCGCCCGGGGCGGGTTTCGCCCATCTGGACTCCTGCGCTTGTCCATCACCAGCCCTGAAACCAGGGAGCCGGGGTGGCCAATCAGAGGGCACCCCTGGGCTGAAGGACAGCTCTCCAGGCAGGGGCAGGAGTTCTGTGGGAGGGTCTGTGCGCAGGGGCAGGATCACGCTCTTGGCTCTTGGAAACAAGGCGCCCCCAGCGGAGCATCTCCTCGGGGTGGAGAGCCTGGGTATGACCCCACGGGGTCCTCCTTTGGGGTCTCGCCAGGCTGCAAGCCAGTGTCAGCCGGGGCCAGGGTCTCACGTATGGCTTGAGTGGGGAAGATCCTCCTTCCCAGCTGCTGTGGGTGCTGCCAATCAAACGTGGTCTGTTTATTCAGGGTTTGGATTCTGGCCAGAGGCTGATCCCAGCACCTAGGAGTCGCTTGGTTCTTTGCCACCTGGGTCTCCCCGATACTTGCTTCACCGAAGCACCTCCAGATGTATTGATGGTGCACCTGAACTTGAGCAGACACAGGTGGAGACTCCATTCTGCTTCCCCTGGAGTTCTCCAGGGCAAAACATAGCTGCTCTCACTCGCGCGCCCCCTCTCCCAGCACGGGAGGGCCTCCACCTCCCCCTGGGATCCTGAGCTCCCTCTAGAGCCCCAGCAACCCTCCAGGGGCATCTCTCCTGCTGGTTGCCCCTCAGGATGGGCAAAGTAGGGCCACAGAGGCGCCGTTCCCTTAGCCTCCCGCCGATCCCCGCCTGTGTTAACCACCCTCTCCAGGCTGCTTGTTTCTGGGTGACCCCTTTGGCAGAGGGCTGCTTTTCCCCCATTACGCCCCTCTACTCATTTCCATGGTATTATTAGACCTCTCTCATTTTTTAAGCCTACACCTGGGGCACGGTGGCCCACGCCTGTAATCCAGGGGCTTGGGAGGCTGAGGCAGGAGGATCATGAGTTCAAAGCCAGCCTCAGCAACTTAGTGAGGCCCTAAGCAACTCAGCGAGACCCTGTCTGTAAATAAAACACAGAATAGGGCTGGGGATGGGGCTCGGTGGCTGAGTGCCCCTGGGTTCAATCCCTGGTACCCAAAGGAAAGAAAAAGAAAAAAGCAAAGAATCGTGAGGCCACTGAGTAGCAGAGACAGCCCCACAGGTCCGTCCCAGGGCTGCAGAGCTCACGCTGACCCTCGACTCTGATTCTGGGCCTCTCCAGTGACTTTCTGGTTATTCCGTTTCATCTAGTTTCTGTAAAGGTCACTGGGTGGCAGGAAGAGAAGCCATGGGTCAGCACTTTTTGTCCTGAGACTGGAGGCCCGTCAAGCAGGGGCGTGAGCAGCAGGGCCAGCTGCATTTCTAAATCAAAGTCAGAGAGGAATAAAAACCCTCAGAGTGAGTCACACGCATTAGTAAGCTCCAAGTGTTGTTTTGAGGAACAGTTGTTGTTGGTGCTGGTTGTGTGTGTGTGTGTGTGTGTGTGTGTGTGTGTGTGGATGAGAGAGATGCTTTTACTGGGTGTGATCAGAGATCCCCGAGTCCCTGAGCCTGGTGACACGTCCACAAGCATTCTGGTCACAGGGAAGGTGGGAGACGACATGGGCTTCTCCCAGGTGCCCCACAGAGCTGAGTTCCTAAACCCCAGGTCTGGGTCTGATCCCAGGGTGGCTCCAACCAGGATGTGACCAGCCCATACCCAGCCCTGCAGGTCACAGCTTGGGAACAAGGAGCCTGTTCTGCCCACCCTGTCGCAGCGGATGGACCGCAAAGATCAGAGCAGACCGTGTCAGGCAGAGACACCCAGGACCCCTCGGGTGGGTGGCAAGCATTTAGATACCAGGCTTGAGAGCCAGGCCCTGTCGGTGGGCGGGCTCCCGTGAGGACCCAGGGGAGGTGCCCCGCGGGCCAAGGCCCTGGACCTGTTCAGACTTGTGCTTTCTTGGCCTTGAAGGGAGGAGCACGTGGGCTGGGAAGGAGTGGGGTGCGGGGACCTTTCCTTTCTGTCCTTGTCACTCTTCTGCCTTGCTCTGTGCACCGTGAGGAGGTCTGAGCTCGTAACTGCACGTGACTTCAAATTCATGGAAAAGCTGGGGGTGTGCAGCCCGTGACCTTGGAAACCCGGGTCTCCTGGTCAGGAAATGGGGGCTGTGTGTGCTGGGCCCTGCGGAGGTCCCAGGAGACGGGGGACATCCTGGGGACGTGGGGGAGGGATCATGACACCCAGCCTGGCCTGGGCCTCCGCCCGCCTTTCCCCCGACGCTCCAGGGCAGAGCTCTCCAGAAGCCAGCGAGTCCCAGGGGGAGTGGTGGCCGCCACACTCTGAAAGAGGACACTGGTGGGCATTGGGCAGAGGCAGCCGGACGCAGGGGCCAACGGCTTCGATTCCGTCCTTGTTCTCCCCTGCACTGGAGACAGCTGTCCCGGCCCTGCTGGTCAGTGGGCCTGTCAAGCCAGTGCCCGACACTGGGCTGCAAATCCCCAGGGACAGCAGCCACGCAGACCCACGCCAGAGACTTCCTCGCAGCCCCGACCACGGCCAGAACACAGCCAGCTCCCAGAGTCCCCCGCAAGCTCTGGCTCTGTCACTCTATCAGCGCTTGGTGACGTCTCTTGGTCCTCGGGTCCCTTCGTGGACCTTCACTTCCCAGCTTCTCCGCGCATGTGCGTTCTGGCTGGTGAACTTGGGACTTCTGCAACACCCAGCCACGTGTTTCTGCTTCCCTGAAGGCTCCTCCCAGAGGCACCCAGTTTTCCCTGCCGGCCTCAAAGGTGGCAGGAATGATGAGCTCAGGGATGTCCTTCAAGAACTGCGCCTGAGAGACCTTAAAGCTTGGGGAGGGAGCGCGGACTAAATCCTGGGGCAATGGGGAGCCATGGAAGGCGTTAGGCAGGCGCTGGGCATGAGCATATTTTTGTTTTCCAAACAACTGCTCTGAACAGACTGGGCTAGTGGGGTGGGGAGAGCAGTGAAAAAACTGTGACACATGTCCCCAAGTGTTTATTTTCATGTGTACCCAGGGAGCAGTTGCTCAATGCAAGTTAAACTTTAATCCTGGCATGAAAGGCAATCAATCATTTGTTGAGCAAATATTTACCATTTATGGAGCATAGGTCCTCCCTGAAACGGGGCGGTTGACTCTTTTCTTATTCGGGATCCAGTGTGAAAGGCAGAACTTCAGGACTCTGCAAGGGGGGCCGGCGATGTGGCTCAGGGGTCAGAGCGCTTGCCTGGCACGCGTGAGGCCCTGGGTTCCATCCCTGCCACCTCAAAAAGAAGCATAAAGCAAGACCAAAAGCAGGACTTTCTAGCAGAGACCAGGTGGATCAGATCAACGAAACGGCGGAGGGAGAAGAGGAGACAGGATCAGCAGCCGTGTCGGAAACAGGGACGCGCAGAGAACAGGTGTTTGCCCAACAGAGGGAAAGTGTGCAAAGAGGAAAATAAAGAGGAAGAGACTCCGTCTCCCCTGCCATTTCCACGCCTGGTCAGTCTTCTCAAGAGCAGGTGCGTGCTCCGATTTCCAGAGCAGTTTTCTGAGTTTAAGACCTGATATGACGCTATCATCCTGAAATTAAGTCCTAAAGAAAGCACCTCATTCCCCTTATCTGCTAGGAAAAGGGAGACACGTGGGATAAGGAAGAAAAGAGTGGGTCTTGGTGGCATATTCTGGTTCTTGGTTAAGAAATGAAAGAGAGCCAGGTGTGGTGGCCCACACCTGTCATCCCAGCAACTAGGGAGGCTGAGGCAGGAGGATCGCAAGGTTGAGGCCAGCCTCAGCAACTTGGTGAGGCCCTGAGCAATTAGCAAGATTCTGTCTCAAAAATAAAATAAAATAAAAAGGGCTAGGGTGTGGCTCCGTGGTTAAGCACCCCAGGGTTCAATCCTTGGTACCCACCCTCCTAAAGAAAAAGAAAAAAGAAAGAGAGCCACAGCGACTGGAGCTCTGTTCTTCAGAAGGTCCCCCTTCAGCACCGAGGTCGGCTTGAGAACCTCCTGAGAACCGCAGGGGTGTCCCGACGGAGCCAGCGCCGTGACCGGCACCCCAGAGGGTCCATTTTCATTTCTTCTGAAATTAAGGGAACTGCCCTTGTTCCCATCTCCTCAGGAGGAAGTGAAAGCCGTGATGATGGCCTGCAGGGTCCTCCTGTCCCCCCCGAGTGGGTGCTCTGAGACCGCGACCTCGGGGAGAAGTTGGCGTGGGCGACACAGGCTCTGAAGAAGCGCAGCCCCCGGGCACAGGTGGCAGGTGGAAGGGCAGAGAAACCGGCCTGGGGTCAGTTTCTCAGAAACTGGCTTCCCACGTGGGCACTCTCGCTTCTTGGATCAGGAGCCTACACCTCCCCCTCCCTCTCCCCCTCCCCCATCCCCTCCTCCTCCCTCTCCCCTCCTCTCCCCCTCCCCCTTCTCCTTCCCCTCCCCCTTCCCCCCCACCATGGCCTTTCCAGCCCCTCCCCTCCCTGCCCCCTCCCCTCCTCTCCCCCTCCCCCTCCCCCTCCCTCCCCTCCCCCCACCATGGCCTTTCCAGCCCCTCCCCTCCCTGCCCCCTCCCCTCCTCTCCCCCTCCCCCTCCCTCTCCCTCCCCTCCCCCTTCCCCCCCACCATGGCCTTTCCAGCCCCTCCCCTCCCTGCCCCTCTCCTGTGGACACTGTCTCCTCCATCTTGGTCCCAAGGTTTGGACTATTCTTGCCCATGTCAGCCCTGGGTCAGGCTCTGTGCCCAGTACTGAGGACACTGGGGACACCAGAAGAGGCAAGAGCTCTGCCCCTGACCAGCTCTTGTCACAGGAGACAGGGAGAGCCAGAGAATAAGTAAACGGGACACCTTCACTCGTAAAAACAAAATGCTGTCAAGGAAGTAAATGGCAATTTGCAAAGGAACAAAGGGGAGAAAGAGAGAAGGGGGGGCCTGTTGGCTGGGGGCTCAGGGAAGGTCTCTCTGAGGAGAACTGAGATTTGGGTAGACGCCAGAGGGGTAGAAGTCAGGAGAAGAACATTCTAGGCCAACAGAAGAGTCAGTGCCAAGGGCCTGGGGCAGGAAGGAGCTCAGAGCTGGGGATGGGGAGATGGACGTCCAACAAGGTCAGAGAGGGGACAGGAACCATCCCCCGGGCCCTCGCAGAAGCTGTGAGGAGCGGCCAGAGCCACGGAGGGTTTGTCGTGTGTGAGAGTCTGGATTGGCACAGTCGTCTTCTTGCCTGAAATCTTTAAATAATTAGAGTCTCTCTGGCTGTAAAGTTGAACAGACAGTTTCTATATATAGATCCCTGTAAACACTTTTTAAGTGCCAGGAATTGCCTCCTGGGCCCCATAAACTCTAGATTTTAAAACTGGGAGTCGTCTCTGAGGATCATCTACTTTCATGTCATTTAATATTTGATGATTAAAATTTTTATTTGATTCCAAAAGTGATTAAGGCTGGACCCACTGAAAATAGTTTGAGTCTGAGTAAGGAAGACTCGACTAATTGGCATAAACTATAAGGCCCATTCATTGAGTTTTATTTGACTAAAGAGTTAAATAGCATCAGCTTCAGGCAGGGCCTGATCCAGCTGCTTGACAGTGATGCCAAGGGCCTGCTCTTCCCACTCTGCGCTCTGACCTGGGTAGCCTAGGCCTCCTTCTCCAGCCGGAGCTTGTCACTCCAGGATGGTGCCTCAGCTCCCGGGACTGTCGTTTTCTTGTGAATTCAGACAGAAGGAGTCACAGTGCGTTTCAACTGACCCAGCCACCAACATCCCACCAACATCCCAAGACTGCCCTGGAACCACAACCAGGCACCACGGCTGGGGAACACAAGGACCTCCGTGGCCTGAGTTCCGTCGCTGGAGGCTGGCGCCCATCCTGGCCACCTCAGCACCATCATTTTTCCTTTCCTTTTTAAGTGAAGAACTTTCCCACTTCACAGAAACAGAATGGGAGGCACCCACCCCGACCCTCCCCGCACTTGGCCAACACCACGTGACACATTCGGTGCCACCTCATTGGCTGACATTAGTCACATGGCCCAGGGGAGCTGGGAAGGTGGTCTGGTGGTGCCCAGGAAGAGGAGGAGCACGGACCCTGCAGGCACCAGGACCTTCCCGGCCGTAGCTCGTGGGTCACAGCTCCTGGATCTCTCAGGTCCGTCACTTGCTCACTGTGGAAAGTGCAAAGACCCCAGGAGGAAGGGCGCCCTTCCCCGGTCACACCCCGGCCCCTTTGATCTGCACAAACAATGCACCCGATCCCCAGTGGACTGACCCTCAGGAATACGAACTGCTTCTCCACAATGGGGGAGTCCCCTTCCCCACCCGCCCCTGGAGGCTGGCGAGGCCATGGGACTTACCTGGCCAATAGCATAAGGCAGGGATCGCTGAGCGCTGGCTCCGAGCCTGGGCCTCAAGAGGCTGTCCTTGTCCTGGCTTGCCCTCGTGTGTTTACGCTCTTGACACGGGGAGGGCCTGCCAGGTGAGGACCAGGACAATGTACCGGCCAGTCCTCCCAGGTTTCACAGCCTTGATGGGCCACCGTCCACTGGGTGACCATGCTCAGCCCAGCCTGGCAGGCCAACCAGCCAGGCCAGCTCCATCCCCCTCACCCACAGGGAGGACATGCCAAGACCCCACCAGATTCCCCAGCTGCAGACAGTACGCGGAACTCAGCACATAACGTGGTTTCTTTCTTACACATACAAACCTACGACGATCTGATTTATAAATTAGGCCTGAGAATAGATGAGCAATAATTAATAGAAAAAATGATGGCAGTACACTGTGACAGAACTTATGTGACGGTGCTGTCACAACTTCAGCGTATGATTATTTTTTTCTTCCCTTATTAAGTAGAGAACATTCACATTCCACTCAAAGGAAGCCCTTTACAGCTTTTCTTTGGTATATGTGAATTGCCAACAGCACTTCTAACGCTGGCTTTGAGGGCATTATTAAAGAAATAAGGGTCTGTCAATCTGACACTGAGGAGGCTGTTAAATGACTAACAGGTGGGTAGCATATACAGCCTGGATCCACTGGGCAAGGGGAAGACTCGGATCCCAGGGAGCTGGCAGCTGGATGACACAGGATTTCTTCACACGGCTCAGAGCAGTGAGATGCTCAACTTTTGAGTGGTTTATTTCTGAATTTCCCATGTAGTGTTTTGGGGCTGTGGTTAACCACAGCTAACGGAAACTGGAAGCAAAACCAAGAATAAGGGGGCACCTCTGTGAAATCGGAGTGGATTTTAGAACCTGAAGAAGAAACACAAATATGTGTGGGCCCGTACTGATCTAAGTAAGGGCAATAAGGTTGGGGATGTCTCTCGCGATCAACCACCTGCCTACCCCAGGCTGGACCCTGGGTTCAACCCCCAGGGCCTCGGGAAATAGAGAGTGCAGTAGATGTAGAATCGAGTAGGCAAGTGCCCGAGGCGGAAGAATTCCACAGAAATGTACACGTCAGTCTTCTACGCCTCCTTCTGGCGTAGCTCCCCACTCCCCAGTGTAGTCTGTGCCCAGTGACAGAGGGGCACCGTGGAGGGTGACGGGAAGGAAGGAACAGGACCTGGCCAGCCCTGACCATGCGACCCCCACCAGGGGATCCAGGTGGGCCCTTGATGTCCAGGGTGAGCCTAGCACTTTATCACGTGGTCATCCTCCTAAAACCCACTCCAGGTTGTCCTGGGTTGGATCGGGAGTGGCCCCCAAAGGGTCCTGTGTGGAAGCCTTGGTCCCCACTGGGCAATCGTCCCCAGTGGGGCCCTTGGGAAGTGGTTGGATCCTAAGGGTGCTGACCATTCAATGGATCGATTCATTGAGGGACCATCTACAGCCACATGTAAGATTGGGAGGTGGTGGAAGCTGTAGGAGGCGGGACCTAGTGGAAGGACCTGGGGCCTTGGGGGCGTGGCTCGGTGGACTATGTCCTGTCCCTGGTCTCTCCCCACCCTCTTTTTGCTTCCCTGCAGCCCTGAGGTGGGCAGCTCTCCCAGGCCCTTCCCCATGATGCTCTGCCTCACCTCATACCCAGAGCAAGGGGCAGGCTGACCCTGGACTGAGACCTCTAAAATTGTGAGCCAAAATGAATCTTTCCTGCCTTCATGTGTTTATCTCAGATGTCTTATTACAGTGACTCACCCTGACATAACCATGAGAAATCCCACCAGACCAATCCCAGCTGAGAACTATTCCCCAAAACTCCTCAAAACAGGGTCGTCGCAAACAGAAAGTCTGAGAGGTTGTCACAACCAAAAGGAGTCTAAGGAGACTTGTGAAGTAACAGAACGTGGTCATCTCAGATGGGATTCTAGAATGGAAAAAGGACATTATGCAAAAGTTAAAGGAACCTGAATGAAGTTTGGACTTCCGTTAATGATGACGTATCAGTATGGGTTCACTCCTGCAGGCCAATTGATCATACCCGTGGGGGAGGGGAAAGTGGGTGGTGTGCTCCTGCGTTCATCAGCTTTTCGTCACTATAACAAATACCTGAGACAAAGCAACTTATAAAGTGAAAAGGTTTACTTTGGATCACATTTTGGGAGGCTTCAGTTTACAAACAGAGGAAGCACATGACGGAGCAAAACCATCCGTGGATGGCCAGGGAGTGGAGAGAGAAAGAGGAAGGGCTGGGTCCCTCTTCTAAGTCACAGTCCCTGTGGCCCCAGGACCTCCCTCTAGGCCCCACCCCTTCCAGGCTTCACCCCCCCACAATAGTTCCCCTCACTCGGAGGACCACACCTTTACCACATGGGCCTCTGGGGGTCAGGCAAGATCCAAATGATAGCTTTTATCACCTTTGCACGTGGTCTGAAATCCAAGTTCATTTGCAGACAAAGAATTGAGGTTAAAAAACCAATAGTAATAACACTAGAACCCGGCCGTCCCGTGGAGAAGAACAAGGGAGCTTGAACATGAACTTGGAAGTCAGGGGGAGCCAGACCTGGAGGCCAGCCTTCCCTCCCGCTTGCGAGTTGTGTGACCTTGAGGGGTCGCCTCACTCTTGCTGAGGCTGGCTTTGAACACGCCATCCTCCGGCCTCAGCCTCCTGAGCTCCTAGGGGGCTTATTCGGCCTTATTTCATAGGTGGCTGTTTTCTTCCATTGGAAAGCACCCATGGCCTGGGGTCTCTGGTTGGGGGACAGCAGTGGCCATCTAGGACCACCACCGGAGCCAGGACAGTGCCCACCCATCAAGGCCGTCTTTGATATCAGTCCAATGACGACGTCCAAGGAAACAGCGCTGCTTTGGTGACGGTGGGATCAGCCTGAGATGCGGTGCCCCAGGCAAGGCAAGATGGATCCTCGGTCCCCTTACTCACCAGTCTTCAGGATAATGAGATTGGAGGTTCACGTCCTTGGAGGGAGGCCCACGGTGGTCATTACTTTTTGGGAACCAGTGGGGGACCCTGAGTCCTTCTGATACAGTGGCTCCTCTGCTTCGGGGGGAGATGTCCTGGACCATCTCGTACCTCCCCTGCCCCAGTCCTCCCCCAGCCTCCCTCCTGGTGATGGCAGCTGTCACGGTCCCTCCCTCCCGCAGCCACCCCTGGGCTCGACTCTTCTGAGAACATCACACACCTGAGGGTCGGTAAGCTCTGTTTAGAAAAAGCTCTAACAAAGCCCAAAGTCCACACCCTTAGCCTGGCAGCCTCACCTTGTGTAATTCGGCCCCAGCTCATTTTTGCTGATTCACAGAATCTCCCTTTTCTGCTCTTTCTCCGAGTAGCCCACACATTTATTTTCATTCATCTCTGTCTTTGCTCATAGTGTTTCCGTCCCTGGAGTGCCCTGCCCCCGCATCTCCCCCTAACCAACTCCTACTCATCCTACAACGCCCTACGAGTCTGAAGAGTCACCCGCCCTGTGAATCTTTCTCATCTCTTCAGCTCTAAGCCCAGACAAACCCTTCCCACCTGCAACCTCCTGTGGCACTGTGCTCAGGGCTTTTAAAATATTCTTTAGCAGGGAACCACATTGTCTCATGAACAACTGTCCACCCACAAATTAAATGACCTATAGGGAGTGGACAGATTCCTAGAAACGGCGAACTCTAAAAGCTGACGCAAAAAGAAATAGAAAACCTGAATAGTCCCAGAACCAGGCAGGAGGTTGGATCAATCACCAGTGACTTCTCAGTCAAGAAAAGACAGGACCCTAGGACCTCGCTGGTGAGTTCTACCAAACATTTGAAGAACCAACAACAATCCTTCCTAAACTTTTCTGAGACAGGGAACAGGAGGGGACCCTTCCTGACTCATTCTTGAGGCCAGCATTACCCTGATACCAAAGCCAGACAAACACGCCACGAGAAAAAAATAAGTACATACCCACTTACAGGAAGGTGAGTCTCAGTGTCACACAGTGGAGATATTAGGTGCTTCTTTGTTCATAAAGAATAAACATGGACATGCTTGCACCAGAAGGGGTGGTCTAATTTGAAGGGATTGACATCCTAAAGTAGTTTTGAACGATTATAAAAATCCATCAAGGGTCAGACCGTGTAAGGACAGGTATACATACATCTGTGATCCCAGAGACTTGGGAGGCTGAGGCAGGAGGATCACAGGTTTGAGGCCAGCCTCAGCAACTGAATGAGACTCTGCCTCCAAATAAAAATAAATAAATAAAAAGAATTGAGGATGCAGCCTAGCACTGGAGTGCCTTGGGTTCAATCTACATTACTGTTAAGGTCTGTAGACAAGTCAAAATAGCACCTGGCATTTTGCCAGGGGAATGTTAGAGTTCGTAAACAAGTCTGGATGGTACCTGGCAAAATGCCAGAAGGAGTGGTTTGAGAAGTAACAAAAGCGAGCCATTAAGTGTGGAGATTCCTTATTGGTCGACTGCTGTATCTAGTTTATGCTAACTAAGATAAGCTGTGCAAAATGTATAAATACCTCTGTTGTCCTACAATAAACGGCTTTCTCTCCTGCTGTATCAATCTACACAAATTGTTCGTCACACCCCCCCCCACCCTTATTCTGCTGCAGCCAGACTGCGGCACATTACCAAAAGGAAAAACCACTGTGTAGCTACAACTAGGAATGCAGTGCAGTGGAGATTCACTGATAGGCTGCCGATAAATGTATCAGGACTTCATTGGAAACAGGGCAAGCCATAGTCACGCCCACAGATAAATGACCTTCTGGGACACGGGATCTGATTCTGGAATGCCAAAGGGTTACTTTCCACTGGCTGAGGCTCTCCACAAGTAGATCTGCAAAGCCCCCCTGCTTGGCTGTGTTCTTCACCTTGCTCAGAAGGTTAAGTCTATCTTAGGCAGAGATGCAGTTTCCCTCCCCCAAGGGAGGGATCTGGAGCTTGGTAAAGGTAGTGATTTGTCCTCTGTCTTGCCGCAGTAGCTGCAGGGGTGAGAGGAGAACACAAGAGTCCAGGAGCATCCCTGTTCCTTGTGTATTTCAAGAACACGGTGGGTCGCACAGTTACCCTCAGCTGAATTACTCTCTAGGAAGAGCCTTGGTTGCTTTGGTTTGGGTTTTGTTTGGGTTTTGTAGAGGGGTTGAACCCAGGTTAGTCATTTAACCACTGACTAACATTCCCAATCCTTTAAAAAAGTTTTTTTGTTGTTGTTCATTTTGAGACAGGATATTGCTAAGTTGCTCAGGGCCTCACTAAGTTGCTGAGGCTGGCATTGAACTTGGGATCCTCCTGCCTCAGCCTCCCAAGTTGCTGGGATGACAGGTACATGCCAGTGTCCCTCGTGAACCTCGGTTTGGTCAGACAGAGTCTTTAATGAACTTCCTTGGGCTGGGGTTGGGAACAGGCTAGAGGGACAGGATCACTGGGATTATTTTGCTGCTGTCATTGGGGTTTATTGTTTGTTTGTTTGTTTGTTATGTGGTACAGAACATTAAGGGAGGATTAGAGTAGAGTGACAAAGGAGGTGTCAGACGGCAGAGAGGAGAGGAGAAGGGAAGAGGACATGGGTGTTGTCACAGGGTTTTTGTGGCGAAGGGTGATGGAGATGAAGTTTTTCTATTTTTGTACATCATGGAAACTCTTTCCACAGTGTTTCTATAACAACTTAAGTAAAATACCCACACTTCATTAACATATCATGTATTTAGACTCAGTTTGTTTATCGGTTCATTAAGATTGATGTTAATTGCAGATTCACCTTTCGGTGGGCTCAGAATTAAAACTGAGACCTCCGCTTTAGAACCCAGCCGTGTTGAAACTTCCAGCCCAGTGTTCCACGTCCCAGAAGGAATTATTTTAGTTGTGAGAAAGAGAACCTAACTTCAAACAGTGTGGACAGAAAAGGAACTTATGAATTCATGCAAATGAGCGTAGGTCACCAGTTTCAGGAAGAGCTTGATCAGGGTGCTGCAGTTGTCTTGGTTCTACCTTCTTCCACTTGATGGATTAATTTTCAGACTCACTTTTATCACACTGGCAAAGACTGGACAACTATACACATCACATCTTCCTGAAGAGAAGGTTCCTGATCTCTACCATCAAAACAAGATTCTATGTTTTGTTTTGATTGAATAAATTTGGGTCCCATGCCCACCTCTGAGTCAATCATGAAGGCAGGGACACTGCCGTGTTCTGATGGGCTTAGGCTTGTTTCTGAAGTAATCACGGAGGAGAGTAGGATTCTGAGTGGCTTCCACCAGCGGGGGTGGGCTTTACCTCTGGAACTGGGTATGGAACTGTCCTCTGAGCTCCATGGCTGTCATGTAGTAGTGTCAAGACCCTCGATAGCATATGACCGACCACATGCTTTTGAGTGAAGTTCAAAGAACCAACGAGCCCTTCCCTTTATATTCCTTTGGAATATAAAGCAGACCTCTTGCTGCGGCCTCTGATTCTGTAACATGAAATCACGCTGCTCCCTCTCCAATGAACGCGGGTGTCCAAACGCTGTCGGACAGCTGTTCCTGCACTTGAACATGACGTAGACAGTTGTCCTGGGCATCCTATAGTATGCACAACCGTGTAGCGCGGTCTACAAGTGTCTGTTGAACCTTCCATCAGACAGAATAGCGGGAGTCTGGGAGTCGGGCTCCGGAGTTGGGTGCCTGATTCTGGACACGGGTTCAGCCACAGGCTGGCTGTGGACCTCTGGTGACATCTCTAACCTTTCTGGGCCTCAGTGTCTTTATCTGTAAAATGGGAAGAACAGGAGCACTCTCCCCACCCACCAAATGCCCCTGCGCGGCTCGGTGCTGAGACCTCGGTGAACACTGCATCAACCATGACCAGGAACTGGCCTGAGCTCTTCCCCGCCGTCCAGCTGAAAGGCGTCTGATACCCAGGACGTGACGTTTCCCATTGCCCAGACAACAAAACCTGAGACTCCACGTTGCACTTCACAAGAGCTTACAGGATCACCAACGCCATCCCCAAGGGAACAGAACCTGAACTTGGTATTTACATGACGCTGTCACTAGAAAAATAACTTTAAAGGCAGGTGAAGGGAAATAGTTGAAGGAGTCACCCTGGCCCTCGAGATGCTAAGACAATCGTAAGGAATCACTGAAAACAATAATTAGTCACATTCCTGTTAAAGAGTTCCCTCCACGAGATGGAGATCAACCCTGTTTCACAAACAGGTGGTCTCCAAGCATGGGGACCCTGAGAATCATTTCTTTGATCTCAAAAGGTCTTGCTGAGGTCTGGAAGTGTCCCCCAAAGGCCACTGTGTTAAAGTCATGGTCCCAGCTTGTGTGCCACTGGGAGGTGGTCCACCTTTAAGAGGCGGGGCTTAGTGGGAGGAAGTGAGGTCCTTGGAATCATGCCCTTGAAGGAGATACTGGGTCCCTGGTCCCTTCCTGTCGCTCTCCTTGCTTCCTGGCCACATGCTCTAGCTCTCAGGTACTGACTTGCCACAGGCCTGAAGCAGCAGAGCCAACCAACAACCATGGACTGAAATCTCTGAAACCATGAACCAAAATGAACCTTTCCTCACAAGCAGTTTACCTCAGGTGCTTTGTTACAGCAATGGCAAGGTGGGGAGAGCAGCCCTGTGGTTTCCAGTGAGGCAGTGCCCCCTCTTCCTGTCCTAAATGCTGGCACAGCAGGATCATACTCCCTGATTCTCTCTTCCTCCATCCCCCAAAGTAGTAGCTCATTAATTCCATGTTCCAAATACTGTCCTACCACACTGGCCCAGCCTTCATTCTGCCCCACACTTTTCTTTTTCAGGTCCATTCTAGAAGTGTCTGCCTTAAGGAGAAGCCTCAGGTTCCAAAACTCTCTGGAGGATTGCCAAAGCTTGGAGCAGAAATTCTCCAGCCTTGGAATCTCTAGAATCTTCTGGGCAGGAGGGCAGGTGGGGGAGGAGAGGTGTGGGTGATTGCAGATTCCTGGGCACCGCCCACATTCTCGCCTGGGAAATCGGCATTTGGTACAGGCTCTGGGTCGGCCCTCAAGCAAGAGTGGTGCGGTCATTCACGGACCAGCTCTAGATCAAGAGCAGACCCTTCCATGGGAGGGTTTAGGGATTTGAGGGGGTCCTCTGCAGGGTGTGTGCTATGGGCCGAGAGCCTGTCCTTCCCCAAAACTCACAGGTGGAAGCTCGAACCCCAAATATGGTGGTATTGAAGGTGAAAGACTTGGAGAGAGTATTCAGATTCTCCCTCTCAATCTCTCTCTTCCAAGGACAGAGCAAGAAGGTGACCATCACAGGCAGGAGAAGAGGCATCGTTCTGCAACAGAATCTGCAGGGAGCATGATCTGGCTTCCAGCCTCCAGCTCTGGGAAAACGAATTTCTATTATTATTATTATTATTAGGCACCAGGGATTGAACTCAGGGGTACTCGACCCCTGAGCCACACCCCAGCCCTGTTCTGTATTTTATTTAGAGACAGGGTCTCACTGAGCTGCTCAGGGCCTCGCTGTGGCTGAGGCTGGCTTTGAACTCACGATCCTCCTGCCTCAGCCTCTCGAGTCACTGGGATGACAGGTGTGGGCCACTGCATCCTGTGAATTCCTGATATTTAAGCCACCCAGCTTGTGGTACCCTGTCCTGGCAGCTGAGCTAGGATGCATGTGAGCCTGTCAGCAAGCGTGGCAAGCCAGTCAGAGGCTCAGACCACCATCTGCCAATCCAAGATCCAGGTCACATAATCCTTCCTGTCCAAGATCACCGTTTGGTGGTTTTAAGTAAAATATTTTCTCTAAAACTCATGACTGAGTCATGAACATGTTCCAGGTTGGCATCATTACATACTGGGGATTTTACACAGGAAAAGTTCAACCCTGCAATATTTTCTGCGCTCTGTCTCTGATCACAAAAATCTTCATATCTGGTCATCAGTGAGGCTGCTCGTCCTCCGAGGGTAGAGAGGCCGACGGGGCTGGGTCTGCAGGAGCGGGTTCTCGGCTGTAGACCGGGAGACGTGAGTCCTACTGGTCCTATGTCCCCAGGCCTGCGTCCCTGCTGCACGAGCCAGCGAGTCCATAAATGGCTTCCAACGCATCTTCAGCACCACCAAGGACCTCTGGGCTCTCTGTGGGACCCTTGATGGCCGATTCCCTTCCAGCCACCATGGGGCGATCGCTGTGCGCGGACTCTGACCACCTGCCCTGGGGAAAAGGCCCTCAGCCTTGCTCAGCCTCCTGGTGGCCCCGACGGCAGGGAGTTAGCTCAGTGGTGGACACAGCCACTGGGATTTTAATGACTGTCCTTGGCCATGAAGCTTGGCCCAAAACTGGGGGGGCGGGGGAGTTAGTGGCTCTGCCTTCTCCTCCTCCTGGTGGGGACCTTATAGGGTGGAGTATCCCTTATCCAAAATGCTTGGTCCCACAGGGTTTAGGGTCATGGATTTTTTTTCCTTGAATTTTGGGATATCTGCATCTACGTGACACATCTTGGGGATGGTACCCACGTCCAGCCACGAAACTCATCTGTTTCCCAGACACAGCGTGCACAGCCCAGAGGGGATGTTAGGCTGTATTTATTTTTACAGCACCTGCGTTCTGATCCATCGCAGAATTATCCACTTGGGGGGTGTTATATGTTGGTGCCAGAACAGTTTGGATTTTGGAGCATTAGGATTTCAGCATTTTAGACGAATGGTGTTCAACCTGCCGTATACGTAGGATGGTTCCACAAGTTTTTTTTTGTTTTGTGGGTTTTTCTATTTTTATTTTTATTTTATTTTATTCATTCCAGGGATTGAACCCAGGGGCTCCCTGACTTGCCCCCAGAGCCTCACTAAGTTGCTGAGGCTGGCCTTGAATGTGCATCCTCCTGCCTCAGCCTCCTGAGCCAACTAGCATGACAGGCCCAGGCATCTCCTCCAGCCCAGTGGTGCTGGATGTCAGGATGTGGCCATTTCAAGTGTACAGTTCAGTGACACTCAGCACACAGCATTAGTCTACCATCACCGCAACCTATCTCTAGAACGTTCTTATGGATTGAAACTCTGTACCCATTAAATACTGACCGTTCCATGGCCCAGTCCCTGGCGACCACCTTTCTATTTCTTCTCTATGAACTTGTCTAGTCCGGGAGACCCATTCCTTTGACCTGATGTTGGTGTCTCCCCAGAATGTCCTGGCCCCCTGAGTGACAGGAAGGGGATCCGCTAAGGAGGGTGGGGCCCTAGTGAATGGAATTAGTGTCCCCATAAAAGGGACCCAGGGAGCTCCCTCACCCCTCCTGCCGCTGAAGTCAGAGGAAGAGGTGACCCTGGAGAGGAGTGGCCCTCCCCAGACGCGGACTCTACCTGCGCGCGTCTCGGACCCTGTGAGAAGCGCAGTCACCGTCTCCAGCCGCTAGTCCGCAGCACCTCGCGCTACAGCCGAGGGGACAAAGATATCCACGTCAGTGGAACTGAATTGAGTTTGTCCCTTTGTGCTCGCATCATTTCGCTTAGCTTAACACCCTGGAGGGCCATCTGTGTCACAGAATGTACCCACCGCCTCATCTGCCGCATTTTGCTGATCCATTCACCCGTGGAGGGACGCCTCCTCCGCCTCTGGGCTGAGGGGAAGGACCGTGGTGCGCACTGGCGCGACAATGGCTCCTCGAGGGGCTGCCCTCCCTCCTTTGGGGCTCATGCCCAGAAGCGGAGGCTTGCTCTTTTGTGCACTCAGAACAATAGCCAAAGAAACCTGTGCCTCTGCCCCCCACCCTAGCCCTCCCCAGGCTCCTCTGCGAGTTCTCCGTGGACGGTGCAAACGCAGCCCCCCCCCCCCCCGGGGGGAGTCGGAACTGTGGACCTTGGGGACCAGAGGACGTCAAAGGGCTGGCACAGGTCCATGGTGGGGGTGGGCTGGGGAGGTGAGGCCTGGAGGGCAGGACCTTCCTACCCTAACGTGATGACCTTGAGGACCTTCTCTGGGCGCTTCCCCAGCCCATTACCATGGAGGGACTCTGGGCACAAGGTCATCAACTCCTGGGAGGGCTGACGGCCTCTCTGTGCCTTGGTTCCCTAAATGTAAAACAAGTGAGTTGGATCCATTTGGAGACCTGAACCAGTCATTTCCAAATGCTGCAAATGTCACATAGTATCTCATTTAATCCCCTCGACACTGGGGGGCGGGGGCAATCTAGGGTGGTCTCCACTTACAGTCAGGGAAACAGCCCAGGGTCTGCTCTAACCCTAGGCGTGGCCAGTCCTGGGGCCCTCTGTGGCCCCTTCTGGGGGATACTGCCTCCTTGTTCTCTCTAACTCTTGCTGGGACAGGAGGAAAACAGGAGATGACTGAGTGGCCACATCACACTGAATAGCGTGAACTCTGCTCCAAATATGAAACCAAGTTAAATATCAATGAATTAGTAAATACAGAAATAAGCGAGCCAGACAGAGAGAGGTAGGTAGACTGGGGGGGGGGGGCTACTTCTGCTTTGGGTGCTGCAGTTCCCTCGGCCGCCCACCTCCACCTGAATTTGCAAAGATGCAAACCCAAGGCTCTGAACTTCGTGATTCGGGAACTCGTGGTAAGAAAGGGAACTTTCCCTTGCATCTGCCTTTTCCAGCTTCCCACCTTTCTAGAACACTGAGGGCCCCGTCTCTCTTTTCTTGTGGGGGAGGGGCTACTAGGGATTGAACTCAGGGGCCCTGGACCACGGAGCCCCATCCCCAGCCCTATTTTGCATTTTATTTAGAGACAGGGTCTCCCTGAGTTGCTTAGAGCCTTGCTTTTGCTGAGGCTGGCCTTGAACTTGCAATCCTCCTGCCTCAGCCTCCCAAGCTGCTGGAATGACAGGGGAGCACCACTGGCACGGAGGACCCATCTGTTGAAGGGCCCTGCACCTCTCCATAGTGCCACCTTGATGACCAAGCCTTTAACACAGGGCCCTTTGGAGGATGTTCCTGCAAACCCAGGCCGTGCCTGGTGTCCCCTGATGACTGGGGGAGGAGATGGACGTGCAAACCTGGTACGGATGGAATCCAAACTCCGCCGTCTTTTCCCACCACCCCACACACCTGAGTTTGGAAAGCTAAATATGGCGAGAGCCACAGACACAGCAAGATCACACCTCCAAAGGGACCCTGAGTGACAGGGAAAAAAATGATATTCTCAATTGCCCTTTGGATTTCTGGGCGCTCGCTGTCCATACAGCATGAGGCCGGACTCAGCGTTTCCCCTCCCGGCAGCTGGGCATGACTGGAACTCCCAGCCAGGTTACCTGGAGCCCATGGCCGACGTCCATCTAAGGGGCGTGCTTTGGTGTTGGAGGTAAATAGCAGCATCAGTTCATCACTGTGCAAAGCTGTGACATTATATGTGAATAAGGAGCCAATCAGAGGACATTTCCACTGTGTCTGACCATAGAACCCCACGGTGCCCATCACGGATGTGGTCATGGAGGAAAGGCTTCCTGAGCCCATCCAGCAGGTGCACATGCTCCATTTATTCATGGCTCATGTCCCCAAACACCCTCCTTCTTTCATCAAGAGGAAATAACTTTCCACAGAGGCTTTGGTAGCCAACCAGCAGAAACAAATGATGGGATCTATTATCAAAAATGTTTTCAATAGAAGCAACGTGCCTTCATTGAGACAAATCAAGTGGCCAGGCAGTGAGTCTTTCTTTAATGGTTCCTGTCATTTTCAGGCTGCTCTCGAGGTGTGTATGTTGGTTCTCTGTGGCCGCAAGGAAGCCCTTTCGCTCTCTGCATTACTGACTTCCCGTCTATTGCAGACATTCAAGGACTCTGTGCAGAATTGGCTCAGTCTGAAGTCAGACTCTCTGGAAACGTCTCTCTGGACCCTTGGAAGGCACTGAAGCACATAGATTTTTTTTCCCCCTTGTAGCCAGAATCTCCATCCTTTAAATTATGTCCCATTAAGGTCAATCAGCCCAGTGAAGTGCACGTGGATAGAAATCCACGTCCCCTCTATTGTTTCCCAGCCAGTGAGGCGGAGGACCCCAGCAGCACTTGGTCACTGGGCAGCGGTGTTTTAAAAGGCTCTGGGTCCTGGGTGACCAGGGTGGAAATGCAGAAGAGGAGCTCAGGCCAGCCAAGCCACTTCCATTCTCATCTGGAGCTCAGATTTTCTATCTCTGAAGTATGTAGGGATTGGCTGGGCGCCGTGGCGCACGCCTGTCATCCCAGAGGCTGGGGAGGCTGAGGCAGGAGGATCGTGAGTTCAAAGCCAGCCTCAGCAACTTATCAAAGCCCTAAACAACTCAGTGAGATGCTGTCTCTAAATAAAACATTCAAAAAGGCTGGGGATATGGCTCAGTGGTTAGGCACCTCTGGGCTCAGTCTCTATTACCAATTAAAAATATATATATATATATAGCGATTGGGCTTAAACCAGGGGTGGAAAGTCAAATTCCTTCAGAGGCAAGATAAGTGACAAGATTCAGGGGGCCAGAATAAGAATTTAGGGGAACCAGAAAGGGCACATCCTGCCCAAAAGAAAATGGTTAACAATATTCATGATGATAGTAACTATAATAAGAACCATTAATGCCATTGGGCACTTCTTCCAGGCATGTATCCTTGAGGGTATTGATTCATGTGTTTCTCGAACATCTCAATGAGACAGGTCCCACTCCTCTTTTATAAATGAGAAAACAGAGGCACAGAGATGTCCAATAACTGCTCCAGAGTCACCCAGGAGATAGAGGAAAAAATAACTCCTGAGTGTGTAAGACAGTTGCCAACTTTGGACCCCTCAACTAAGTGATCCCTAAAGTCTTTCTAGCCTTAAAAGCCTAAACCTCTAGGAAAACATAGATACATAGCAGATGCTCAACCCAAGTTGGTTAAATAAATATCTTGGAGTCAAGTTTCAGATAAGTGGCCTTCATTGGGCAGTTTTGTAGACACTTGTCTGGGCATCTGTCTAACCCCTATTTTGAAGGAGATACAATCGATGGGGTCAAAATCGCAGAGCTAGGAAGTGGTGGTGCTTTGCTTTTAACTCCAAATCTAGACTATGCTATGGGCTAAAATAGGGGTTGGCATCTTGTGGCCTGAGAACCAAACAGGGCCCATGTTTTGTTTTTTGTAAATTGGGTTTTAGGAGAACAACCACACTCACGCACTTACTTAGAATGTTCCATCAGCACCAAAATACGTGATGGGCCAGTCCCCTGCATAAAACGATGCAGTATTTGCGCATGACCCACACACCCTCCTGCATGCTTGGAGTCAGCTCTAGACGACTTGTAATCCCCACACAATGTGATCGCCCTGTTGATGGAGAAAAAAATAACCCCTGTTTAGGTAAGACAGTTGCCAACTTTGGAACTATTGTTGGGTCAAGGATAAGTCAGGCTGGATCTGGTCAGTGCAGAGACCTCACAACACCGTCCATGACAGCAACAACTACATGGCATTTTTTTAAAAATATTTTTTTAAAAAAATGCCCAGCAAGATCAACTTAGAGGAGGACGGGTCTGTCTTGGCTCATGGTTTCAGAGGCTCTGTCCGTGGCCGGCTGGCTGCACAGGTCCAGGCCCAAGGTGAGGCAGAACCTCAAGGCAGAAGGGTGAGGTGGAGGTCCAGTGCTCTGCTCAGGGCGGCCAGGAAGCAGAGAGAGAATGTGAGGAGCCAGGGACAGTACATATGATCCCACAGCATGCCCCCAGCCACCCCCTGACTCCAGGCACAGCCCCCTGCCTCTAGTTACCTCCCAGGGAGTGGATCATATTACTGACCCTTGGGAGGGGTGAACTATTCACTAACCAACAGCCTCATACTCCGATCTTCTCACCTCGGAACATCCCGGCATAGACGCAGGAGCTTCCCAGACACGTCTCACGGCCAAGCGTGACACAGATCAGAGGCGGACTCCGTGGTCCACGGCTGCTTGGGCACTAAGTCGGGAGGAGTGAGTACTCAGGACAGAGACAGAGTGGCCCTCCAAGCCCCAGCTGTTGCATCTGGTCCTTCACAGAAAAAGTCTGTGAGCCCTGGACCCGCAAGGCCGAGGGCAGGCAGCGGGGCGCACCCCTGAGAACCCAGAGGTGCGCGAGGTGCGGGGAGGGTTTGCAGGGCTCCCGGGGATCAGCAGCGGCCTTTGTAAGAGGTGCGCGAAGAAAGGAAAAGGGGCTCAGGTTTGGACAAGACTCAGCTCAGGCGATGAAACCTCCCACAGGAGGACAGCTGGTTCTAAAAGGCGAGAGATTGCGCGGGTCCTGGGCTGACGGCGAGGCGGTGCCGTCCACTCGCTTCTCCCAGCTGGATTCCCGGGAGGAGCGAGCTGGAGTTGGAAGCTGCGGGTCAAGTGGGCTTCCCACGCTCAGTCTGGGGTCGCAGCAGACGCGCCCCACGTGGGGAGGGGCTGTCAGAGGAGGAACACCCTCGGAAAACCCAGAAGGGTGCAGACAAGGACGCAAGAGAGAAGCGCACGAAGAGGGCATAGAGGAAGCAGGCTGCCTGTCACAGAAGAGGAAAGAAGCACCAGAGGAGCTGGGAAGGGCCGCGCGCTGGGCTCAGCCGCGGGTCCAGGAGGTCCCAACCTCTCCTCGTCTCCCTTGGCGACGTTGGTCAGCCAGGTCTCACAGATCTCGCCCAACCCTGGAGTGTTGCAGGCAGTGGTCTTCCTCCTGTGGAGGGGAGGAGATCTCTGGATGGCCGCTGGGCATCCCAAGGGTGGGGGAGCTTCTACTTGGACATAGAACCCGGCCATGAACAGAAGACTCCCACCAGAGGGATTCGAGATTTGCAAAGGCAAATCTGGGGAAATCTATCCTTAAAAATGGCCATGATGGTGGTGATGGTGGTGATGGTGATGATGGTGGTGGTGGTGGTGGTGGTGGTGATGGTGATGGTGATGGTGATGGTGGTGATGGTGGTGATGGTGGTGATGGTGGTGATGATGGTGGTGGTGGTGAAGATGGTGATGGTGATGGTGGTGAAGATGATGATGGTGATGGTGGTGGTGATAATGGTGGTGATGGTGGTGCTGATGGCAGTGATGATGATGGTAGTGATGGTGGTGGTGGTGGTGATAGTGGAGTTGGTGTTGAGAATGGTGATGGTGGTGATGGTAATGGTAGTGGTGATGGTGATGATGATGGTGAGGATGGTGGTGATAATGGTAATGGTGGTGGTGATGATGTTGTTGGTGGTGATGGTGGTGATGGTGATGACGATGGTGATGATGATGGTGATGGTGGTGATCACAAAGACAACTATGATGGTGGTGATGATGACGGTGGTGACGATGTTGGAGACAACGTGGTGCAGCAAGAGCAAGCTACTGTTCATTGACCTACTGTGTCGCAGGCACCGTGCTGGGTGCTTGGTGGCATGGCCTCTGCACCTCTTAACACCCTGTGGGAGGCGTTACCATGTCCTATTTGTAGAGGAGAAAGCTGAGGTTCTAGAAGACAAATCCCTTGCCTGAGGTCAGAGTGAGGATGGGAATGGGATCTGGACATCTCTCTGTGCACCTGAGCACGTGCTCAGAAGCACGGAGCAGGGATCCTACAAGTCTGGACCTCGGACTGTGCAGGTCACAGCCAGCCAGGGAACAGCTGTTTCAAAGGCGGACTCCTCTGAGTCTGAACCTCTGGAGGAGAAGCCTCGATCTGCAGTAGGAACAAGATTCCCCAGGTGGATCCTAGGTTTTCTGAGGTTTTAAAATCACATATGAGACTCAGGCTCCAATCCAGCTGGTAAACCACGAACAGGTTGCACTAACAGGCTCCCCAGGTCCAAACCTAGTGCCTACATCGCAGCAGGTGGTGGTGCAGCTCGGTGGTGGAGCGCCTGCCTAGGAGGACGAGGGTCCAGGTTTGGTCCCCAGCACTGAACAATAAATGAATAAATAGGAGCATTGTTCCCTACGTGTTCATGCCTCTCGCTCCCTTTGGAACCTCCCTAGCTTTGAGCGAGGCCTCTTGGCTTACTCTGCTCTGGGAATGTGGGCAGATGGGATGCGGTGGAGTACTGAACCATGTTGGTGTGACATGGCTTGTCTCCCACAGTGACCCTGCATCACCTAACCACTACCCCTCCGCCTGGGGTCCAGCATCAGACAGTGCAGAGTTGAACTGTCCCAAAGCCTGGAGCCAAGCAAAGCCAACTCACACCCTGAAACAGAAACACTCAAACTAACCCAACTGCACATGAGCAAGAAAACCAAAAACTTGATGTTACCAGCCCTTGAGCTTAGGGATGATTTGTTATGTGGCATATTGTAGCAATAACTGACTGATACACCTACAACTGCATACCCCAGATTGTATTTCCATTTTCATAATGTGGGTCCATTTTTCTGGAGAGAGCGGATCACATTATAACCACATTCTAGAAAATTCTCACAGAACTATGGATTCTGAAAAGCTTTAAGAGCCATATGCCTACTTTAAACCTGTTTTTCTCTCAATGGAACCTCAGATTCTAGGATGACCTGGTTTGTTTCCACTCCTTCTCAGCCTCTTAGAAGGCAGATGTTTGTTTGAGCCGTAAACTTTCAGGGGTCCCGACTGAATATGGTACAGGAGAACTGGAACCATGTTTTTGTATTTTTTGAGGGGTTTTTTGGTTTGGTTTGGTTTGGTTTGGGGATGCTTTATCATGGGGCCCATCCCCAGCTCCCTTTTTTGTTTTTAATTTCAAGACAGGGTCTTGCCAAGTTGCTTAAGGCCTCGCTGAGTAGCTGAGGCTGGCCTCCAACTTGCAATTCTCCTGCCTCATCTTCCCAAGTCATAGGATTACAGGGGCGTGCCACCATACCCAGCTCAACTTCAAACTCTTAAAAATCATTACAAGATACGAGAAATAAAGGAAAGAAAGAACTATAAAGGTGCAGGGATGATTTTATAAGATCTATACCTTATGACTCACCCATTCACCCATTTAGCTCTGCAATAGAAAGAAATTTCTTTCCACCCCTGTGAAATAAACAAAAGCAACTTAGTCAATGTTTTAAGGAGACATGAAAAATTAAAAATATTGTGCCACAAGCTGGGTTGGTCTCTATATTTATATACAAAGTGTTTTATATATTGATTCATAAAATATATTCAGAACGTATAGTCAACGTCTTGATCATGAAAATTGTCAGCTTGTCTCAGGATCCTAATTTTTTTCGAGACCATTGCGAAGTGCTTTTAGGAATCTGTGAATACACAATATGCCTCTCTCTCTCTCTCTCAGTCTCTCTCTCTCTCTCTCTCTCTCTCTCTCTCTCTCTCTCTCTCTCTCTGTGGCCAGCAGGCTGAAGGAAGAGCTCCCAACACCCTCGTGGACATGGCAGAGCCGCAGGGAGGCCGTGAAGTGACCCAGCCCCAGCTGTGTGTCTTGGTGGCTGCTGTCCGGTACTGGAGCTGGAGGCCCCGCAAGCCAACCTGCCCACCATCCGGCTGTCACCCGCCCAGGGCTTCAGCACTGGGGGTGCTGCCCGATCTGGGAGACGAGCCTGGACTTGAACGCAGTCCATCTGGAAGGGCTCCTGTTAGCCAAGATGACCCGCTGCCTTCACAGTGACTGATGAAGCACTAGGCAGGAGGGAGAAGAGGGCAGGTGAGACTGCACGTAGTAGCCCAGGGCAGCTCTGGGGTTGGTGCGGGGATTTGGGGGGAAGTGTGGAAGAATTAGGAGGACTCAAGACCCCTCTGCTTCCCCAGAATGGCCATATTCCTTGTCCCTTGGGTCTTGATGCATCTTTCGTTTGCTGGTGCAGTCAGAGAGCATGGGTCTCAGCGGCACACTCACATGCTGTGCAGCACTAGGCAAGTTACTCAACCTTTCTGTGTTGCAAAATAAGGACAAAATGCTTCAGAAGTTAAACTATTGAGATGGGCACAGTACAGTGGTTCAGAAGAGGGGCTCTGGAGCCTCTGGTTGGGTGCTGGTTGCACTCAAATGCTGTGCAGCCTAAGGCAAGTTGCACGACCTTGCTTCTTCAGTTTCCTCCTATAGAAAATGAACAGGACCATCATTCTTACCTCGAAGGCCTGTCCTGAGGGATGAATACGGTCAGCGCCTCTAGGCCTAATCCTGGTACCTAACCCCTTGATAAGCTCCCCAGGGGATTCTGCAGAAAGGAAGAGCCATTTCATTTATTATGAGACCAAAGGTTGGAAGGGATGATCTCTGATTATGTGGCCACAGACACTGAGCCAGAGCCAGTGCTTCGTGCCTCTGTGCCCTTGCACAGAAGTGACTGCCTGTAGTGATCCCCCATCCCACCCACGTTGGGGGTGACCGACGACTGGCCCTTTGTGGCCTCGGGTCCCTCCCTCTGCAAACCCTCCCCCAGCCCATCCAGGTGGGGGCGGCCTGGCCCAACCCTGGGCTCCGTCCTCCTCCAGACACACCTGGCCAGGCGCGTGCACACCCAGCCCCGGGCCCACAGGGCACAGACTTGGTCTGGCCACCTCCTGGGCTCACCTTCAGCAGCCAGTGGGCTCCCTTCAGGTGGGTTTAGACCAAAGGCTTAGGGGACCTGAGACCTGCAGAGGGCCTGGTCAGACGATCAGGGACTGAGTGAAGTGAGCGGACGGCGGGATGGTGAGGGGCCAGCCCGTCCCCCTGGGAGGGGAGCCCTGCAGGGCCTGGGCTCATTCTGGCTCAGGATCAACTTAGAGCAAGTGTTTGCAAATTCTTGTAGAATGAAGGGGAAATGGGTGGATGTGGGCTGTGTGGATGGGGGAGGAGCTTGGTGGGTGTGTCTGGAGGGACTCACAGGTGTTTGCATGGATGATGGACGGGTGGGTGGAGCGTGGATAAGTGGATGGGTGGATGGATAAGTGGATGGGTGATGGGTGGATGGATAAGTGGATGGGTGGGTGGGTGGATAGATGGATGGGTGATGGGTGGATGGATAAGTGGATGGATGGGTGGATGGATAAGTGGATATGAGTAGGTGGGTAGACAGGTGGATGGATAAGTGGATTGGTGGATGGATGGACTCACGCACAGGTGGGCAGGTGGGTGAGGGATGCGTGTGTGAGTGGGGGAGGGGAGGGGATGAGTGGGGGGATGGTGGGTGGACAAGGTGAGGGACTCAGTCAAGACCCAGAGGCAGAGCAATTGGGGGAATTGTCAGAAATCCAGGAAGTCAAGACACTAAAGAAGGCTGTGTCATGGTGCCTTGGATAGAGATTCAGAGACTGGCACTCTGAGCTGATCCCAGACCAGGACGCAGGACGTGACCTTGATGATGGGTGGGCAGTATGTGGTCTGTGGGGCCCACGGATGGCTGTGGGGTGGGATCAGGTGTCTGGGGGACGGCTCTTGGCCAGTCCCAGGCAGTGAGGTAAAGGGCAGAGCCGCCAAAGACCAGATTTTCTCTGCCCAGAAAATGCCCTGCCCCCAACCCTTGGCCTCTGCCTTTCAGATCCCCATTCAGCTGTCTCTGTCCTGCCTGGTCACCCTCCCCACATGGCCAGGTCACCTGGGGCACCCCGTCATCTCGTTCCTTCTGGTCTTTGGTCTGAAGGGAGCCTTACGTCACTGGTGCCAGAGTCTGACCTTGTGACAGGAGGGGCACAGCCCTGGCACTGAGGGTGGGAGGCGCTCCCTGGGCAGCCAGGGCTGGGGCCACCTGTGCTGGGAACATGTCACCTCTGCCCCCTCTGCTCACAGATTGCTCAGTGGCCATTCTGGAGATGCGGGGACTCTGATGTGACTTGGCCACTTCTCTGGCTACACACATCAGGGATAAGGGCCTTCTTGGTGTGGATGCATGAAGAGTCCTCAGGATGAAAATTCACATCTACCCGGTCCTGACCCCTCCCATAAAGACACTGATGAGGCCGCTCCGTGGCCAGCTATCACCGGGCCACCTCAGTTGGCACAGGAAATCATTCCAGCATCTCTTGCCGCGGTCATTCCAGCTGTTTGGGAGGCTGAGGCAGGATGATTGCCAGTTCAAAGCCAGCCTCAGTGAGGAAGAGGAGAGACGGCTGGGACAGGAGCTTTGCTGGGGAGGGAAGGAGTGGACTTCGTGGGAACCAGGTAGGGGCCCCTGTGGCCTCTGACCACCAGAGTCAAGCCAGGAGGGAGCCCAGCGGCTGGTGGCTGGGCCGTTCCTTTCTCCCCAGGGACAAGGGTCTCTCTTCCCTGGGGACCCCTGCTGACTGTTTCTGACGGCACCTCCGTGTCTGATTGGAACAACCCCAGGACTCTGTGGGAAGAGGGACCAGTTCACTAGGAAACCATCCGGTTGGAATCAAATGAGCTCCCTGCGGCAGTTCCAGAAAAACTTTCGTCCCATGAGTTATGGAGTTAGGGTGCCGTTGAGAACTTAGTTTTTAAAATAGGAATTGACTTTAGGGGGAGTAGACCTATGTGGGTCTCACGAGAAGTGACATCTCCAAGGGCATCTAGTAACCCACAACTGAGTTGTAAAATTTCCCCCCGGGAAGGGAAAGAGGGGAAGTTGATGCTACTTCTGACATCAAACCCTCGCTGTGCAGAGGGATGGAGACCCATCCTCTCATCGAATCCTCACAAGCACTGCATGATGGAACCCTATTATTGACCCATTTTATGCAGGAAAAACTGAGGCTCAGAAAGGTGATAAGACCTGCCCAGGCCCCGGCTGCTGTTTGCTAAACTGCAAGAAGCACAGCGATGCCCTGTGGGCTGTGTCCAAAGATCCAGCGTTGGACTTTGGCTTTTCTGAAACAACCTTGGATGAGTCTTTTTTGATTTTTTTTTTCCTAGAACTCCCACCCAAGTCTGCAAGACCAGGTGATGATACCCAGACAGCAGGGCCCCGCGAGCGTCCAGGAAATCAGAGCTGCACAACGCAGAGTGCCGTCCCTGTCAGAGACGTTCTTCAGAATCAAAGACCTCGGGCTCACAGCGGAGCGTCCATAAGCTTGAATCCCCACCCGCTCACTCTCTTGGAGACAATGTGGAAAGACACGGGGGTGGGGAGTGGGGGGGAGGGGATCGTTGCTTTCAAAGAGTTCACAGCCTTGACTCAGCCCCAAGAGAAGGAAACCCATGGAAACAGCGATCCAAAGAGACCGTCTAATTATATGAGTCAGGAAGCTTCCCGTTGAGAAAGATCAACTCAAATTAGCTTTGTAAAATGTACTTACTGGCCCATGAAATGGAAAAGTCCATTGGACTATAAATTTAAGCTGCCAACCCGGGAGACCACAGGGAGCATAAAGGTTAGGAGCTTGGGATGGGAACAACTTCAGGTCCGGTTCCATCAGGAGGTATCAATCCCAAAACATCCAACATCTTTCTGTAGCAAATGCTGCCTTTATAATGCTGACGTGAAATTCACAGTTCATGCCACCTGCCTTCCACATAGTCTAACAGAGGTTAATGGCACACTCCATCTATAACACAGGAAAGAGAATAGGTTGAGAATGAAAATATATATTTTTACATATAAATGTTCTAACACAACTCCACTTGAATATGTAAACAGGTAACCAAAACTTGCTCCTCTATAGAGGTGACACAGGCTGGGCACAATGGGGTGCACTGTCATTCCAGAAGTTTGGGAGGCTGAGGCAGGAGGATCACCAGTTCAAAGTCAGCCTCAGCAACAGCGAGGCCCTAAGCCACTCAGTGAGACCCTGTCTCTAAATAAAACACAAAATAGGGCTGGGGACGTGGCTCAGTGGTGGAGGGCCCCAGGTTCAATCCCTGGTACCAAAAACCAAAAAAAAAGACATGACCCAACAGGTATCAGGAGGCTGACCCTGGTTCCAGTTTGTATTTAACCCTTTAGAATCACAGTCACACCTCCCTCCGGAACCCTTCCTGGTCCCCGTTTTCTAGTTAAACGCCTCGTGGCTTTTCCTGTGCAAGCTTCATGGAACACACGTGGCTCCCAATAAATGCTCACACTTACACAGGAGAGAGTCACGTGTGTGCTCAAACACTGAACCCTTTGGACACCAAAGGCTCCATGGAATATTCCAGTACTGCTCTCCAAAATCAACTGTGGGACATCAGGACAAGTCTGAAAAGCACCCCCACTGTCCACAGAGCCCACAAACCTAAACACGTCACCGTCACCAAGACAAGCCATGTGGCTAGGAGCAAAACCCCACTTGTTTTCCTTTCTACCACCTTTGCTGAAAAATGACTTACACAGGATGGTCTGCCGCCAGTCAAGGTGTGCAGTTGAGTCACTTTGACAGATGGATACGCCCGCTGCCAAAGGAACACGCCCACTGTCCCTAAAATGTCCTGCTGCACCCAGAGGCTGTCCCCCTCCTCCCAGCGCCAGGCAGCCCCAGGTCAAAGTGCTGCTTCAGGCATTTTGTACCCTAAAAGGAGTCTATAACTTACGTTCAGCCCGATCACGGTGTCTTCCAGATGTTCCAGGAAACTGAGGATTTGGAGTCATGGTAATTATGTTAGTATCATATATGACACATTGATAAATGTACCATATATAATATAAAGTAGGATATATTCTAATAATCATTATACAATATGTCATTATATATTATAAAATATATGATATAATCATTATATAATGAAATGAATCACATAATGTATACTATAATGTATTATATCTTATAATTATTATATAACATACCATTATATGTCAGTAATAATAATTACTATATTAATAAATTATTTCATAATTATATACTATATTAATGTAAGAACATGTTATCATATAATTCATATATAATATATTATCATTTAATTCATATATGAAATGATGAACTATATATATAATATAATGTAATAATCATTCTATGATGTGCCACGGTGTATTGTGACATACTTGGTATATGTTATCATATAACATGATGGATTCTGTGTGTGTAATGTCTTATATATTGTCTTATGTATTCTAACGGGCAGTTAAACTGACCGCCCTGGTGTTGCAGGTAGAAGGACGGCGAGGGCGTGGGGAAGGGAGGGGAGGAGGAGGACCGGGAGGCCTTCGGGGTGGGGAGCATGGGCGCGAGTGCTCGGAGGTGCTCTGGCTTCACATACCCCAGACATGGGGCTGCAGGAGCTGCCAACCCAGATTCACCAGTGTCCAGACCAACACCAGGGGCCAAGAGAACCTGCGCCTCCCAGGCAGAGGACCAGGAAAGGGCACGCCCAGGAGGACAGACGACTCGTAGGTGATGGCCGCCCTGTTGTATGAAGGTCTGTGGCCTCGCCCACCCTGGGACCAGAGTGGAGGGGAGTGCCCGTGGGGAGGGCGTCACTGGAGGCCGGGTGAGGAGGGGAGCTGGACTCTCAACCCACCAGCAGTCCCAGGAGTCCTTCCCGCACACGACAAGAGTCCACATGGGACATCTGAGTCCTCTGGGCAGGAACCAGGTGGCATTCCAGGAGACGGTTGTGCCAGAGCAGAAATCCAACTAAAACAGGGTCACATCACATTCCCAGTCTCCCGACAGAATACAAAATGTCCAGCTTTCAGTAAGAAAACCACTTATCCTACCAAGAACCAAGGAGATGTTAAACCGAGGAGACGATAAATACCGACGACTAGATGTCAGAGATGTTCGATCCCCCTGCAGTGGTTTTAAGGGACCCACGAGTGTAAAATGCCTCAACAAGCAACGACAGTCTTGTGTGAAACAAATGAAGAAGTGGGAATCCTCAGCCAAGGCAGGCAGCTAGGGAAAGAGAAGAGGAAAGGAAGGACAGAGGAGAAGATAGAACTGGAAACTACAATAACCGAAGTAAAAAGTAAAATGCTGATGCACAGCCGAAGGGGAGAGAAAGGATAGGGCACAATAGAAACCACCCAACCTGAACCGCAGAGAGAAAATACACGGGAAAATAGTTATAAAAGGAGGCTCAGGGACCCGAGAGACGAACAAAATATCTAACATTTGAGTCATTAAAGTCTTAGAGAGGAGAAAGTTTGAGAGGTTCAAAAGTAGTCAAAGAAACAGTAGCTGGAAGCATCCCAACTGTGTCAGGAAACAGAAATTCATTTAAAGAGCTGAGCAAACCAAAGACACCACAGTGAGGGTTCTGAAAACCAAAGACAAAGGAAAGAAATTGAAAGAAGCCTGAGAAACAAGACAACGTGTCTATGGGGGAAGGAAGTGGAAATTAAGATATTTTTTAGAAAAGGGGAAATTAGAAGAATTTATTAGTAGAAGACCTATCCTAAAAGGATGGCTATAGAAGTTTTTCTAACTAGGGAAAAATGGAATAAAAGAGGAAACTTTGGAACACAGGAAGAAGAGAGAACCCGTAAATAAAAATACACTGAGTACTATAGGCTTTCCTGTCCTCTAGAGGTTTCCAGAGCATGTTCAATGAGTGAACAAATGTCAGAACACTTCTAAAGGTTTACAGAGGAAATCACCGAGTTGGTTATTGGGTAGGAAAAAGGAACACAGTGGAGGAAGATTTCTAGCCAGGTGTCCTGGCGCACGCCTGTCATCCCAGCAGCTCAGGAGGCTGAGGCAGGAGGATTACAAGTTTCAGGCCAACCTTCTAACCTTGTTTCAAACCTATAATATAATGGGAACAAGGTTTATGGGTAGCATTTTTACACAAACCATCTGATTTTTAAGAATGATGTCTGAATTATAATATATTCATGCCCCAGTGAACTATAGAGTAATGCCAATAGAATACCCCTGCACACAGAGACACAGAGACGTCCCATAGGCAGGATATGGAGTGGGAAGCTAGACACAAAGCACATTCCCCGTGGTCTCCCATGTATTTGAAATTCTGGAACGTGCAAACTTCATCTCTGGTGATCAAGTTGAGAATGGCGGTAGCTTTGGGACATGCACTGACTTGGAAAGGCAGGAAAAACCCCACCGCTGGGGATGTGGGAATTCTGTATCCTAATCCAGGAAGTGCCCCCAGATGGCTACGCAGATGGCCCTGGAGGCAGCGTGGGTGGCATCCTGATAAGCCCATTACCCATGGACATGTCATTCGTCATAAATGCGTGGACCCTGCCTGACCTCCTGGGGCTCCTCACTCGGTGGCCCAGCACACAGTGATGTTCCAGCGGTCCCCTCTGCACCACAGGGCTTGCTGGGAGCTGTGGTTGGCTGCTGCTGTCTAGCAGCCAAGAGAGTTTCCTACTGCAGATCTGTATCCCAGGGAAAGATCCAGATTAAAAAACTGGAAACACGATCTCTACTGAGCGCACACCACTTCCACACCCCCACGAAGCCAGAGAATCCTCAGTGGACTCACTTGTAAGTGGAGACCGCGTGCACATGTAAGAACTGCCCGGCTCTGCACCTCCGATGGGTAACCTGACTGCCTACACGTTGCACCCTTTAGAAAGGAGCGGTTCCCTGTGCCCCACAAATGTGACAGCCCTAACGTCAACTGACCCAGGCAGGCTGTGGCCGTGACTCAAATGCCACCATTGTTGTGGTTCCTGGGGACATGGTTTTCCAAAAGAAGTTTGTTCGGGAGAAAGGAAAAATACAATTTTCCTTGGATGTACACCATCATTTCCTATTTCTAGAAAATCCAGCGTAGATTTAGACTATGGGGAAAAAATGGAATTCAGATTCTGGTTTAAATAAGTAAAACCCAGGTGTTGGGTTTTTGTTTTGTTTTGTTTTTCCCAACAGGTAGGAGACCGGGCATCCCTGGGCCAACGTAGAAATACACAGATGTTTCCCACAGACTCTTAAGGGAAAAGCCCGCGAAGTGCAATGTACATACAGACGAGTGCACAGATGCTAAATGTGCCCCTGCCTGGGTTTTCACAAGCCAGTGCATCCTTGGAGCCAAAGCCAAGGACATGAGACAACATGTCCCTCTCAACAGCACCCCTCCCCCGGCTCTGCAGTCACCCTCTTGCCCACTGCAGGTGGCCTCTGTGCTGACCTCGACCACCAGGAATGACCTTTGTTCCTCTTTTTGACCTTTACATAGAATCTTCCAGCATGACCTCTTGGATGACTGGCTTATTCCATTCACATGATGGTTCAAACATTCACTGGTTGTTTCGTGCAGACATTGCTGGGTTTTAATTTTTGTGCAATATTCGATTGGATGAAAAGGGGACAATTTTATGATCCATTGTGCCACCAGAGGACACGTTTTCTCTTTTTCTTTTAGAGAATCAAGCTGCTGTGGACATTCTCGGGAGCTCCTTGGTGGGGACACGTCTGCATTTCTCTCAGAGTGGGAACTGCTAGGTCTGGGGGTAGGAGAATGTGCTACAGTGTTTTCCAGAAAATTCCATTTGGACCACACCCTAGGGACAGCCAGAAACACTGAGATTTCCAAGCCCTCTCCCAGGGGGTCCTCCTGCCTCCTCTGGGCATTCACTATCAAGGGTGTCATGGGATTTGGATTCCTGTGGTCCTCTGTCCTCCAAGCCTCCCTGGGTGCTGTCCCCGCCCTCGGTCAGGCCCCTGTGTGCGATGACCAGGCGGCAGCCCTAGGTTCCAACCCTCGCTGTGCAGAGCCTGGCAGCAAATGCGACCTTCCCCTCCCCCTCCCGGGAGTCCTGGTGGCACTGAGTCTCAGGGGGGCGGCTCACATCTTATCCGTGAGCCAATCAGTGACTAGGATGGGGGGACCCCACATGCAATTGGCCAAGCCTGGTCACATGCTCACGCTGGACTGAAGGCGGAGTCCATTCCAGCCCAAGCTCCTCTGCAAGGAGGGAGAAGGGAATTGGCAAAAGAAAGATCATGAAGACACGAAGCGGGTGGCGCCCGTCACACACTCACTACAGAGGTCGAGCGACACTGTGCGATGCGGGCAGCATTCCAGGAGAGGCTGGAAACACGGAGGGTTCCAGAGTCGGGATCCAAGCAGAAGTTAGAAGGCGAATCTTAGAAGATGACATTTACAGGAGATAAATATAAAGCTTTATACTTGGGTCTTAAAAATGGCATTTTGCAAAAGTTCCTAGGAGTAAAATAAATGGGTTCTTGAAACCCAGTGCGAGTCAAGGGATCGTTATCACGATGCAACAGCTACACCATTTTAAATGGCCACATTAACAGAGGTACAGGGTCCGAATGAGGGAGATGAAGGCCCACACTTGGCACACTGCACTTTATTCCTGCTCTCTTTAAATTATACAGAGAATCAAAGGAGAGTTTCCATACAGGAGGTGGGAGCTTTGACAAGCCCTTTGAGATGGGGTTGAAGAAATTTGGAAAGCTTTGCTTAAAGGTGGGAAGTGTTCTCTTTCCTGTTCTCCCTCCGTCCTTCCCATTATTCCAGCAAGAAAAAGGAAAAGCCCATTCCCACCCTCTTCCAAACTCCTCTGCAAGCGAGGTTCTTTTCACTAATAAGTAGCAGCACCATGTGGCTCTGACCATGCTGGACAATGGATTAGGTATTGCTGTGTCACCTCCACACCCAAACATCAATGGCTCTGAATAACTGGATTTATGGGTCTTTGGATCTTCTAGGTGGTTCTGTTTGTCTGGGAAGTGACAGGCTAAGCTTGAGCAGCACATTGGCTAGATTGGGCTTGTCTAGGCTCTCTGACCCGCACGTCCCTCATGCTTCAATAGAATATTCTGGGCTGACAGTTGTCTCTCCTTACCTGTATCTACAATCAACTATGGTCCAAAAATAACAAGTGAAAAACCCCAGAACCAAACCATTCATAAGTCTTAGATTGTGTGCCATTCTGAATAGTGTGATGGAATCTCTTACTGGGCAGCTCCATCTTGCCTGGGATGCAAATCATCCCTTTGCTCAGAGTATCCATGGTGTATATGCTACCTGCCCGTTAGTCACTTAGTAGCTGTCTCAGCTATCAGATCAACTGCTGAGGTATTGCAGTGACGGTGCTCAAATAACCCTTGCTTTACTTAATAATGGTCCCAAGATGCCAGAGTAGTAACACTGGCCATTTGGACATGACAAAGAGAAGACTTTAAATGCTTTTTTTAAGTGAAAAGTTGAAAGTACAATGAGATATTTTGAAGGAGAGAAAAACCACATTCATGTGCATTTTATTACAGTATATTGTAATTGTTTTGTTTTTTATCAGTAGCAATTACAATTTATTTCTTACTGTGCCCATTTATAATTAAACTACAATAGGTATGCCAGTGTAGGAAAAGATAGCCTATAAAGGCTCAGTATTATCACAGTTTCAGGACTCCCCTGGGGTCTCGAAATGTGTCTCTGCAATGAGGGGGGTCTCCTGGGTCCCCATGGCAGCGGAGCAGAGTTCCACAGGAGTAAGAGGTATCCTGCTGCATCTCATTTGAGCCATGGGTTCAGAGCCCATGTGCCAGCACTTTCCCACATTCTGTTGGTCCAAGTGAGTCAGAAGAGAAGCTCGGGTTCCAAGTGGACCAGTGAACTCCATTTCTGAATGGGAGGTGCTTCCAAGTGTCGTTGCCAAGAGTATGGGTACCTGCAGCCGGGCACTGGGGATCCATTCCCAAGGTCAGCCATAGTGAGCCTCAAAGAAGAGATTCCATGAAGCTCCTCCTGTCACCCCGACCCTGGCCTCGGGGTTTGGAACCACACTCTTCTTCCCTCCTCTTGACAGCCCCAGTCCACCATGCAGGACCCATGAGGCTGCCCCCGGCGCTCCCACCATTGAGTCCTGCTCAGAGGTAAGGAATGATCAGAAAGGTCCTGTCCAAAACACCAAGTGCCAAGCCCCTTGAAGGAGCCAGGCGCAAATTCTGGTGGCAGCACTAGGGACAGCAGGGTGGCTCTGCCTAAGAACGTCAGAGGAGGACCGCGGGAGAGGGGAGCTGTGCCCCGGGCCGAGGAGCGCCGGGGCAAGGACAGGCATTCTAGCGGGGACAGCGTGGAGTGTGACCGCGAGTTCCCACAGGCCCAGGTGTGGCGAGGGGGGCGCGGGGAAGGATGAGGAGGCCCTGGGTCCCCACGTAGAGCTCAACTGAGTCCTGAGAGCCCAGCCAAGGGACAAGGGGGCCTTAGTATGGGAGGGTGTCGGGGCACTCGGCATTCTAGAAGGGGACTTGGACTGCGGGGGAGGGGACACTGACACAGTGGCAGAGGGGACGGTGGCTCCGCAGATCCCAGTGCAGAAGGGCTCAGGGCGCGGAGGCTGCGGGGAGCCCTGGGCCCGGGAGGTCCTGGAACCCTGGTTTGGTCCCCTCCAGGATTTTCTCCCTCTCTGGAGTGACATTTCTCTGTCACCCACACGGACACCCGGAAGCCAGACCCAGCTCCTCCCCTGCGGTGAGAGGGGGGCCCAGGAGAGTCCCCAGGGTGGGGGAGGAGGCCTCTGATGGACGCGTCAAGTGCAGAGCCACCCGCCCCGTCCCCGCGCCCCGTGCCCGCTGCGCCCTCCGCGGGGCGGTGGCCCCATCTCTCCGTCGATCTGCTTTCCTCTCAGGGCCATCTGTCCCTGGCTCTGCTATAAATCTTGTTGAGTGTCCTGGCCATATGGCATAATTAATTATTCCAAGGCACAAAGGACCCAGCGCTCCCAGGCCGGGAGCCAGCTGGCCCTCCCAGGAGCGACTTGCCGTGGTGTGGCCTGGCCGCCGCTGTGGGGACCACGCTGGCCCGAGCCCCCTCCCCGGGGCAGCATCTGCCACCAGCTTAGCAGAGGGTGGCGTTTATAGACACGAAGGCCACACACCATCTATTGTCACGGAAGAGAGGGAGCATCCGGGAGCTCAGCTGGGACCCCCGCATCATCTGTCCTTGTCACTTCACCGCTACATCCACAACAGTGTGCCTGTGCGCTGGGGCAGGGGCCCCGTGGTCTCCTGACCCTCAGACAACAGCTGAGGGAGAAGGCAGTGAAGGAGGCTCATCACGCCCTGGACAGGCCCCGTCCCCTCTGAGACTTGAGCCTCCACAGCTGTGGAGAGGATGGACCACCAGGACCCAGTGATCAACCAACAGATATTCAATCAACAACCATCCCTGGACCCAGTCTGAGGAGACAGACCTCAGGCCTCTGCTCCTGAGGATGAGGGCCACGCACCTACGGCACCCAAAGGCCACCTGCACGTCCACGTCTCAGAACTCCCCGGGGGAGTGTGAGTGGGTGTGAGTGGAAGAACATCCGGGGAGCGGCCTCCCGGGAGAAGAATCCAGAAATCCTTCTGAGGAAGTGGGTTCTGTGGAACAGATGTCGGCAGAAAAAAGAAAAGGGACCGGAGGAGGGAGGAGGGGAGGGACGGGGGAAATGCTGGGGAACAGAGTGACTGAATGACATGGTGACATCATGTGCATGCCAGGTCCCACTGTGGAGTAAGAAATAGGGGGACAGTTAGTTAATCAATTAATGTGCTGGCTACTAAGAAAAAAAGAGATGATTCACATATCACGGTATCCCGCCCTTTCAAAGCACGCCATCCAATCTGTTGGCAATGTTGTACAGACACCACCAAAAGAAACCTGGTCCCGCTATCTGTCACCCCCTTGACTCTCTCTGTCCCTTCCCGTCTCTGATCTGCTGTCTGTCTTCGTGGACGGCCCCTCCTGGGCACTGACCATGAATAGCATCACGGGGCCTGAGGCCGGTGTCTAGCCCCCAGGCTGCTGCTTCCCAGACCCGTCCACCCCGGGGACCACGCCGGCCCCAGCCAGCAGTTTTGCTCCTCTGTTGCTGAAGAACATTCCCCTGTTTGAAGAGAGCCCTTCCATCAGCGGATGGACGTTGGAATCATCCCACTTTGGGTGACTGTAATAATGCTGCTAAGAACATTGTCATGTGAGGGTTTGTGTAGATGGACAGGTTTGTAATCCTTGAGGAGGTGACATTTACCCTGAGATCTGAAAGGTAAGATACAGCCTGTCATCCCGAAAATATGGGCTCAGTTGCCTGATCTTAAAAATCCTATTATACAGTTCTCAGCAATGGCAACCCAAAATAATAACAGTATGACTAAAAGGAGGGGTTTTCTCACATGAAAGGTATATGAGGAATCCCAGACTGATAAAGTTCTTTCACACAATACCCCTCAGTTCCTTATGTCTATTTTAGCATCTTACCTCATGGTCCATAATGGCTGCAGTAGCACCAGCTTTTATGTGTGCATTATTATAGACAGGAGAAAAGAGGAAATGACAAAATTATTCACTCTTCTGAATCAAATTTGCCTCTTTTAAGGCGCTTAAAAAGAATGTTCATCTAGTGACAATTTACTATCAGACATCCCTGTCTGCTAGGAAGAGAGGAAACCTGTTTATATGGCCAGGAATCCTGATGAATCCAGCAGTAGGATGTGGGTATTACAGGGCAGATAACAGACAACTGAAAGCCTTCACAGCAAGGTGGTAGATCAGTCACATCTTTGCCAAGGGCAAGGCATTTATGGAATGTCCCACTCTGAAATTATGTGTTATTTTTCCTATTCACTGATTGACTTCAAACAGAAACTGAATCTGCTGTGTCCATTGCTATCTGGGTCAGCGTTCTGCCACTAACAGAAAATACCTGAGGCAGTTAACTTATAGAGAGAAAAGGTTCACCACGGCTCACAGTTCTGGAGGTGATCAGTTGGTAGCGAGGCAGCAATCATGGTGGAGCCTAACTGCTCTCCTCGTGGCTCAGGGGCAGAAGAGGAGGAAGAAGGGGTCAGGGTCTTGCCATTCCCTTCAAGGGCACAACCCTGGCAACCCCAAACCTGCCCCCAGGCCCTACCTACTAAAGGTGCCACCACTTCCCAATAGTGTCACCCTGGAGACCAAGCCTTCGACACACAGGCTTGGGGAAACATTCAAGGTCCAGTCTACAGCCCTGGGTCAGGCTGGACAGCCATGTAGAGCTGGGGTGAGCATTCAGAGTCCCTGCCCCAAAGGGTGGTGGTGAGCCTTGGAGGAATGTGGAGGACACAGTGCTGGGCCCAGAGCTTGGAACAGAGGGCTGCAGCTGCTGGCCGAGTGGCCCAGTCCCCTCTCCCTGCTACCAGGTTGGGCCTAAGATAGAGTTCTGCTTCTGGAAAGGAGGCAGGAGTCACCAGAGCCACTTCTCAGTCTGGCCCCTCAAATTCCGGGGCAGCCTCCAAAGATCCAGCAGCAGCGCCTTAGAATATGTCATAGAGAGTCCATGTCCCTCCCTGCAAAGGAGCAGAAGCCCCATACACATGGGCCTGGGGTGGGAATGAGGGTCGTTTGAGCCACTAGGTTTGGGACTCTTTGTTACAGAAGCTGTGTGTTAGCCTCTACTGCTTGCAAACCACCCAAAGGCACCTGGAGACAGCAAAGCCCTGGGCCTCGTGGCTCTATGGTCTGCATTCTCACTCGCGCTGCTGGGTTAGCCTGGGCTGTTCCACGGGCTGCATGAAGCTTGAGGACCAGCTAGCCGGAAGGTCCAAGATGGTCATGCTCCAGGTCCAGCCAACCCTGATTTCCTCTGAGTGGCCTCTTGTCCACTAGGCATCTGTGCATCCTGGTGAATCCCAAGTTCAAAAAGGCAAGAGGACCTGCAGCCTCCGAGGCCCAGCCTGGGGAAGAGTCCGCAGGCCTTGTGCTGAGGCCAGGTCCACGGGACGCTCCCTCTGTGGTCAGTGGCTGGTGGCCGGGTGGGACTGGCAGTTTCCAGCCCTTCCTCCTGCTCCCGTCCCCACCACCACGGTGACTCCACAGCTGGCAGCAATGAGGAAGTGAATGTGGGTCTCAGCAGGACGTAGCCGTGGGGACAGAGCTGGGGACTGCCCTCCCAGGCCTGCCGGGGCCCAGCACTGGGGAAAGGTCACCCTCCTGCTGACAAGGGGTCGGAGTCACACGCAGCCACACGGACCACGCCCGGCTTCCCGCCGCCGGTGCACAGGGGGCCGCTGCCCTCCTCGCCCATTGTCTGCTCCCTGACTTCTGCCCACAGACACTGAAAACAGTTCCCCCAGGAGAGGGCTGTCCCCAGGCCCTGCGGGTCCTTCTGTCACAGCCACCTGGGCCCCGCACCCCGAGACGAGAGCAAAGAGGATTTGGGACATGAACAGCAGGGCAGGCTCTCCAGGCCCGGGGCAGCCCGCCCCCGTCAACAGGGAGCACTGCTTCGGTTTCCTCCACAGAGTGAAGTCGATCCACCTGTCCACCTTCCACCACCGCCATCCACCAACCCACCCACCTGCACACCCACCACCCACCTACACACCCACCACCCACCTACACACCCACCACCCACCTATCCAGTGATCCACCCACCTACACACCCACCATCCCTCCCTCCACCTATCCATCCACCATCCCTTCCTCCATCCATCCATCCACCAATCCATTCACCCACTTACCATCCCACCATCCCACCCACCTACACACCCACCATCCCTCCTTCCATCCACTCACCCTCCCATCCACCCATCCATCCATCCACCTACCATTCCACCATCCCTCCCTCCACCCACCCTTCTATCCATTTATCCACCCATCCTTCCATCCCTCTCTCCTTCTACCCATCCACCCACCTATACAGTGATCCACTCACCTACACACCCACCATCCCTCCCTCCCTCCACCTATCCACCTATCCATCCACCACCCATCTATTCAGTCATCCATCATCCCACCATCCACCCACCTACACACCCACCATCCCTTCCTCCATCCATCCATCCACCCATCTGTCCACCTACCATTCCATCATCCCTCCCTCCACCCACCCGTCTGTCCACCCATCCACCCGTCCACCCACCCACCTATCCTTCCATCCATCCTCCGTCCACCCATTCGTCTATCCTTCCCATCTTTCCACTGGTCCACCCATCCGCCCGCCCATCTATTCACCCTTCACTGGGCGCCCTCCCTGGCCCTGGCAGCCTGCCCGGAGTTCCCTGGTGAACAAGATCCACGCAGGACCTGTCTTCCTGGAGAGCGTGGTCCGGGGCTGTCCAGGGGTGACAAAGTCCAGGAAGCCAGTGTGACTATCGGGGTTGGAGGGCCGCCGGCTGCTCACAGCCAAACCTGCGCACTGCTCTGCGGGGGCTGTTGCCAGCTCACCCTCCTCCTGTTCAAACCCACGAGGCTGTTTCTACTCATCCTGTTTCCCGGGGGCAGGGGACAGGCCTGCAGTCAGGGCTGGCAGGTTGGATGGAGCTGGGACTGGAACCAGGTGTCCTTGGCTGAGGTGGAGCGAAGGTGAGGAGGGCCCTGCGTCCAGGGCCTCTCCTCCTGCTCTGGGATTCATGCGATGGCAGGGCCACCTCCTGCACCTGCTCTGGCTGACCAGCCAGGTGCCCAGGATGGAGAACAGGGAGCCCCTCTTCTCGGTCAGGCCTGGGCAGCGGGGCCGCTGAGCCCCAGCCGTGTGGTCCTCGGTGGCGCAGCCGCAGGCGCCCAGAGAGGCCCCTGCAGAGGGCAGCAGAGCTGTCCCCTGCAGACAGGGGCGGGCGGCCACCCGGAGCTCATCTAGATCATGGGTAGGAGTCTACCTTCGGGTGTCCTCGCTGCCACCATGGACTTGCTATGTGACCAGGGAACGTCCCTGCCTCTCCGTGACCTTGGCCCCCCGTCTGCACACCTGCCACGGGGCGACCCTCCGTCAAACGCCCTCCTCCGGACGCTTCTGAGAGCTTGCACAGGGCGGGGTTAGGGACCCCCAGAAGCCGCTGGGCGTGCGCCGGGCATGGCCAGGACATGAGGGGCCAGGCCCAGGTGGTGCAGGGCCTTGGAGACCAGTGGGATTTGGGACCTTGGGCCAAGGGAGCTGCTGGGTCCAGATGCTCAGGAAATGGGCCCCGTGGACCCACTGGCTGGGCAGAGGGCTGCCCGGAGGGAGGTGAGCAGGACCCTGAGGCCCAGAAACAAACAAGCCACGTTCATGATGGTGCCAGGAATGGATTGTTGGAGCCGGGGCATTGGGTAGGAGGACACGGGTCAATAGCTGTCATTAGAGCCTGGACGTCCTTTCTGCAGAGGGCGGTAATTCACCGGCCCCTGTAACATTGATTGGCGCATCCTCTGGCCCTGGGCCCTAACCTGAAGTTAGAGCTCTGCCCAAAGCAGGCAGCAGAGAACCTGAGCTGAGAAAGGGGAATTGATTGGTTTCTGTGTTTGAACTACCCAGGGTTAGACCTTCAGGTATGGCTTGATCCAGGATCTCAAATGACCACTCCATGCTCATCTTGATGTCCTCGGAGCTGCCTCCACGTATAAATCCCTCATTAAACACAACACTAACAGATCTGCATCTGGGTCCTGTGAGGCATCTGAAGAGAAGCCCCGCACACACTGGGATCTACCCACACCTAGGCCAGTCAGTGTCCAGGAAAACAGGATGCGGTCATTGGCCTGGCTTGTTGCAGTACGGTCCAGGGCTCCTGTCCAGGGGGGGAGTTGAATATCCTGAAAGTATGGAGGGCGGGCGTGAGGGAAAGGGGTCTGCACCCAGGCAAAACGGGGACACAGACCCACCTAATAGGGAAGTGTGGAGGATCCAGCCACCTGGGAAGGATCCCACGTGGGTGGCCTGCTCCCCCCGGAAGCGCACCAAGGACAAACATGTCCTTCAGGTTGGGGGAGTTGTTCCAGGATGGATGAGCTCTGAGACAAGATGTGACATCAGAGCCAAGGTCGAGGGGGGTGGCCGGGGGTCAGGAAGGCACAGGGGGCACTGGAGAAGCTCAGTCGCCAGGAGGCACAGAGCTGGAGGAAGCTCCCGGCATGCCCAGAGTCCTGGGCCCACGGCCACGGCATCCAGATGGCCCAGCTGGGGGTGGAGGTCTGGGGCTCTGCCCACCTTCTCCCCTGGGTTCTGTCCATTACCTGCCCAGGTACAGTGTCTCCTGTGGGTTTCAAGCTTCCTAAATGCAGGTCTGAGGCCAGTAGAAAGGTGTGGGTCTCCCCCGAGTGGACTGCAGGGTCCCCAGGGCTTTCATTGCAAATGTGGCAAAGTCCCATGAGCACAGAGATACCATCTGAGTCCCTGGATCAAGCCATACCTGAAGATCTGCTGCCTACAGGGCAGGCTATGGCATGGTCTCTGGATATCTGAGGGCTGCCACCCAGTCCCCAGCTCACCCCTCGTCACTTCTGGGGCACCAGCCACGTTCCTGGGCCTCTTTCCAATCTGGGCGTCTCCTTTCCTCAACCTCTCCTCCTTAGACTGTGATCTTTTGCCGCAGTCTGGCTGGGCACAATTCCCGAGCCACTTATCAAGCAGAAACGAACTTTATTTTTAGAAAACACACACAACACACACACACACAACACACACACACACACACACACACACACACACACACACACACACACACACACACACACACGCCACACCACACAGCTCTTCAGGAATTCCCTCAGAGCCCAGCTGCCACCACCGGCTTCCACAAGCCTCTCCCCCAACCACAAGCCTCACCACCTCCCACAATCCTCCTGCTCTTGAGGCCGATTGGCTGGGTCGCGTGGGCGGAGCCAAAGAAGTCCCCCAATGAGCAGCTCCGTGGTCTGAAAGGGCGGGGAAACAGCCCAATGAGCATCACTGCAGAGGAGCCAATCAGTTGGCAGCTGGAAGTTTGCTGGGCCCCGGGGCTGTGGCTCTCAAGGCTGTTTAACATTTCGTTTTCAGTTGCAGGTGGACACAACATCTCTATTTCATCTTGACTTGGTGCTGAGGCTCCAACCCAGGGCCTCACGCCCGGCAGCCAGGCGACTACCTCTGAGCCCCAGCCCCAGCCCCCGCCTCTGTGCTCTTACGGGGCCGCGGTGGCCTGGTTTTCCTGGCCACTCTTGGTGCTGGCACCTTGTCCTGATTGAATTCTTGGTGGTGTCACTTTCTCTCTCAAAGTGTCCTGGATCCGGGTGATAAGGCACGGACACCCCGTGCATGTGCCCGTGCCCTCACCCCAGCCCACTAGGCCACTCATAGTGGCCCTGAGGGTCCCAGGGGCTCTTAAAACTCGCACCCAGTGGTCAGCCACAGAGGGAGGGAGGTGGCTCTGACCCCGCCCCAGTCCCCAGGTCCCCAGGTCCCCAGCTAGGCACCCTCAGGCCTGGGAAGGGGCCCCTGCGGGGACAGGTGGGGTGCTCTGCTGCCCGCCCTGGTGTCCCCGCCTGTGCTGGGCCCACAATCAAGGCCCTGTCTTAAGGTGGCTCTCGGGAGCCTGTTTTCCCACAATGAAAAGAGGTGCACCTAAAATAGGCCAGGGCCTGGGCCTGGGGCCAAACTGGGATGAGAAAGTGGGTCAGGCAGGGGGGCAGTCAGGCGGGCTCCTTGGGGACGGGCCAGACGGCGCCTGCCGGTGGGTCCTCGCTCTGCACCGGGCGCTGCTTCGGCACCACGACCTTGTTTGATCCTCTCACCGCCCCGAGAGGTGAGTGCTGGTATTTATAGTTTATAAGGAGAAACACCAAGGCCCAGAGAGTCGGGCTGCGGGGCTCAGAGCCCAGTCCTCCAGGGCCGATTCTGCCCTGGGGCACCAGGGCAGACTTCCAGGCCACAAAAAGGGAGCAGAGTCTCCACCATCTGCCATCTGGAAACTCAGCCTGGCCTGGCCCGAGTTGGAGCTCCTTGACACAAACATGTCCTCAGTGTCCTTTACCAATTTTGGAGAGAGTTTGAGGTATAAGGACCAGACACAGAGCATCCTTTCAACTCAAATGGGCAAAAGCATGCAGGCTTCAGGCATAGCTAGATCCAGGTGCTCGTGTGCTATTCTCCCACTCAGTTATCTTTCCTTCTCTCTTCTGTGTAACCCTTTCTCTCCGGGGCATAAAGAATGGTGACAGGAAGTGCCAAGTCTCATCCCTAGGCTTGGAAGACAAGGCTGGATTACCAACCTCTAGGTCCCATGGAGCAAAAGGTGCTGGAAGCCCAAATCAGCACTGGCTGGAAAGGCTGTCAGGGGGGCCCCTGTTGGAGCTTCTAATGTGCTTTTTTTGGGGGAGGTACCAGGAATTAAACTCAGGGGAGTTGACCCCTGAGCCCCACCCCAGCCCTATTCTGTGTTTTATTTAGAGACAGGGTCTCACTGAGCTGCTTGGTGCCTCCTGTGGCTGAGGCTGGCTTTGAACTCAATCCTCCTGCCTCAGCCTCCAGAGCCCCCAGGATGACAGGCGTGGGCCACCGCGCCCTAATGTGCTTCTCACCCTGCTTCCCTAGAGACAGCTCTGGCCTGGACCGCCCCGGCATCCACCAGGCTAGGGGAGGTCAGAATCTATTACATAAAATGTCAAAGGAAAGAGGCTGCGTCCAGCTGCTGGACTCAAACCAGATGACGCAGCAGGACACAGTCTTGGGGGTGGCTCGGTTCCCGCCTGGAGCGCATCCCGCCATCACACAGGACGGCTGGGAGGGCAGAGTCTCCCCGGGGCCAGAGGGTCCCTGCTGCCCCAGAGCCGCGGGGTCGACTCTCTGGTGAGGAGAGGACAAGAGGCGGGGGACGGGGGGAAATGCTGGAGCCCCTGACCAGGTTGCGGGGAGACGAGGGAGTGTCGGGGAAGGGCTGCTCCTGCGCTGCCTCCAGGTGCTGTGAGAGCCAAAGCTCTTATTTTCCCAGACTCCTCTAAAATAGCATTCTCATCCACCAGAGATCTTGGTTGCCAGCAAAGTCCACCAACTCAAATGCATTTTAAACAACTGGCGGGAAAGCATGAGACTCCATAACTTAACGCTGCCGTGGTTAACGGCATGTGCCCACTTGTCTGAACCACGGGTGCCCGAGGTCAGATTGTATTCTGGGTTTGTCTGAGAGGGGACTTTTGGGTAAGAGGAATGTTTGGATCAGTCGTTGAGTAAAGCAGATCAGCCTGTCTAACATGGGTGGGCCTTGTGCAATCAGTTGAAGGTCTGCTTTGAGTTAAAAGGGCTGAGCGAGAGGGAAGTCCTGCCGCCTGCCTGCTTGAGCTGAGACACTGGCCTTCTCTGGTCTTTGAACTTGAATTGAACCCTCAGATCTTCTTGGGTCTTGAGCCCACAGGCTGAGAAAGGGCCCTCAGCTCTCCTGATTTTCATGTGCCCATTTGGACCAGAGCCAGCACATCACTGGCTCTTCTGAGTCTCCAGATTATTGACTGAAGCTCTTGGGGCTTCTCAGTCTCCACCTTCTCGAGAGCCTCCGCAATCTACATAAATACATGTATATATGCATCTGTCTGTATTTCTGTTTCTCTGGCGAACACTGACTGATGCAGACCCCCAGGATAAACTCTGGATATGCTTCAGGTATGGATGTATCCAGGAGGTGAAACAACATCACGAGGTTCCGTCATCTCTTGTCAGGTTTTGGATAAGATTTCTTCACAGGGTACACGTGGTAGGTGACACTGGCAATCCTGGCTCCCAACCTAAACTCACATTCCAAGAAGCAAAAACGATATCCCTTTATCCATCTCCCTGGTCTCAGTAGGGTCACAATCACTGTGGCCCAGGGGCCATGCTACAATGGCAGGAAGTGACAAGACCTGTGGAGGAAGGGGGAGGAGTCCTGTGAAGTCACATGTGCAGGTCAGGGAACCCTGTCACTCTGCCCAGCTGAGCCCTGAGCCAACTATTGGAGCACGGGCCACATACAAGGCTCAGAACCAGTGTGCCTGCCAGCTCTCCGAAACTGTAACAAAACGCCTGAGACGATCAACTTAAAATCAGGAAACGTGTACTTTGGCTTATGGTTTTAGAGGTTGGCCACCGAGCCTCTGGGCTGTGAGAGGCAGCCCCTCATGGCACAGCAACAGGTAGAGGAAGCCACTCACCTCAGGGCAGCTGGGGAGCAGAGAGAGAAGCAGGAAGGGCCAAGGCCCAAGTTCCCCTCAAGGGCATTCCCCAGTGACCTAACACCCTTCCACTCAGATCCACTTCATTTTGTTTTCTTTGTGTTTTTTATTTGTCGGTATCTGTTTTATATGTATTTTTGTGTGTGTGTCGTTTGTTTCTTTGTGTTGTTGTTGTTGTTTTGTTTGGGGTACTGAAGATAGACCCCAGGGGTGCTTCATAAATGAGCTACATCCCCAGGTCTGTTTGATCTTATTTTACTTTTGAGCAGTTGCTGAGTCTGGCCTCAAACTCGCATCCTCCTACCTTAGCCTCCTGAGTTGCTAGGGTTACAGGCGTCGGTCATCATGCCCAGACGAGGCCTCACCTTTTAAAGACTCCACCATCTTCCAAAAGTGCCACTAGCTGGGGTGCAGCTGTCAACCTATGGCCCCTTGGGGATGTTGCAGGCCCAAACTTTAGCGGCTAGTGAGCATCGGGTCTGGATTCAAGCCAAGTGTGTCCTTGGGCCGTCAGCTTTGGCTCTATGTTGCCTGTCACTCCTGGTCACAAAGCCCGTCTTCCAACCCTGGGCGCTGGCCTGCAGGGCCTTCAGCGCCCACCCTGGCCCCAGGACATAGTAGGGCTGCGGCCAGAGGCAGCCCTCACACCCCGCTCCTGGCAGCTCTTTTTAACACCCCACTGGGTCCTCTTCGGATCCCTCCTCCTGCCTCAGACCCAAGTGGCAGCTGAGTTCTCCGGGGAGCTGGCGCCGGTCCCCGCACAGCTGTCCCCGTCCTCTGATGCATTTTCATTCCCTCTGAGAACTGCCCAATGGGGGCAGCTCAGGAACAGATGTTCCCTAACAACTGCAGTTTACAGGGTATTTTTGGTAAATTGTCGGGAGTTTGCTGCATCCTCAAGGAGAAGAAAAGCAAACGGCTCCTGTGAAGACTGGCGCATTGTAATGGCCTTGGCAGCTGCAGGGTGACCGTCCTCCCGCTGTGCTGCCGCATATGAAGTGGTCCCAGAACGTGGCAATGTGAAACAGTGCACACTTCTTTCCGCAGGGCTCCTGGGGGGCAGCAATACAGGCACAGCTCAGGGCCAGGCGGTTTTGACCCTGGGTCTCTGGCGAAGCTGTGGTGTCATCCGAAGGCTCGGCTGGGGCTGGAGGAGCTTCCTCCAGGGTGGCACCTTCACAGCCGCTGCAGGAGACTGAGGTCCTCATGTGGTGTCTCCCTGGGGCCCCTTGAGTGTCCTCACAACATGGCAGCCACACCCCCAGAGCAGGAGCACAAGGAGGAGCCACAGGCCTTTTATGACCCTGACTTGGAAGCTACACTCCATCACCTGCCCTTGTTCCATGCACTAAAAGGGAGAGAGCGAGTCCAGGTCACGTGCAAGAGAAGGAGAGGCGGGCTCCAGCTAAGGAATCAGGGGTGTGTGGACAGACCCTAACCCAGAGCAGACGGCAGGATGCACCCTGACTCCCGTCCTTTGCCTTTCCTGTGCAGTCGCCCTGTTGAAGGGGTGGGGACGGCTCCCCACGTTGGACTTGGTCCTGTGACTTGCTCAGATCCATAGACAGAGGCAGGAGCCAGTCTGGAGTCTGGGCCCTGAGAGGCTCTGTGGGTCCCCTCCTGCCTTCTCTCTCTGCCTGGGGTGAGAGAGGACCCCTCCAGGCCAGCCCCCTCCAGGGGAGGAGACCTGGGAGGGACTTGGTGACAAGGGGTGGATTTAACAGAAACCCCACGGTGGAAATCCAGGAGGTCCTTGAGGAAGTCGCACACCTGGGTTTGGCCACCCTCCTTGGGGGCAGCCCTGTGCAGACTTTCAGATGCGCCTACCCACTGCCACTCAGCACCCTCATGGGGACAGCACCCGCATTTGGTTTTAGGAAGTCGCTGTGGCTCTGACCATCCGACTCCCCCAGCTCGGAGCCCACCCAGAGCCCCTGCGCCCTGCCAACACCAGGAGCCACGGCAAGGATGGGCCCAGGAAGGGCGGGTGGGGCCCCTATTTTGAAAGCCAGGATCTGGGTCTCCTAAGGTGCCTCCTGGCGTCCGGCAAGCCCAGCCCCAGAGAGGCCGAGAGGAGCAGGGGACCCAGAGGGCACAAGTGAGGGAGAGCGCCCAGGGGCGGAGGGTTGGGGAGCCAGAGCCCCGATGCCCGTGGGGGAACAGGGCCGTCCCCCCCCCCCCCGCAGAGCTCCCTCCTCCCCTGCCCCGGGCAGTTCCCGCTCAGCGGCCCTCGGCTGCTCTCTGGATTGGCATCGCCCACGGGAGGCCACGGGAGGCTTCGTAAGTGCTGGCCGTGCGCCCGAGGTGACAGGATGGTGGGCAAGACGCGCCACATGATGTTTTTATTCTAAAGGGACCAACACCCCCGAACCATCAAACCGCCCTCGTGCGTGACGATTGCTCCTGGGACTGGGCGGGCGGGAACCTCGTGCCCCCTCCCCAGCGGCCAGCCGGGAGGTCCACAGCGGGAGCAGGTCCCGGAAGGAGTGAAGGAGGTTCCTGCGCCGGGAGGTCACTGGGCTCTGCGAGGCCGACTGGAGGAGGCACCACGCATGCGCTCAGCGCCTGCCCTGCGCCTGGGGCTGAGGTGCGCCCTGTGCCCGGGACCTGTGTGTCCCTGTCCTCCAGGGGCACAGCCCGTGGGGGGGAGGGACAGGTGAGCGACTGGAACTGCAGCCGCCAGGAGGGGAGGGTGGAGGAGCCCTTCCAAAGGACAGAACCAGGGTTCCTAATGGTGACCATAAAGCGCCTACTCGGTGCCTGCGGGGAAGAGGGTTTATCCCATATTTGGAGCCGTAGTTTGGACACAGACCGACGCGGTTGGTTTTCCTTATTTGCGGTTTGATGGAGAGGGGGACATGTACACCCAGTCCCCTCGAGTGGTCAGCTTTAGTGAGCCTCGTTCTCCGCAGTTTCAGGGAAGGGACGTGGCGGAAGGTGGGGAAGGGAACGCGACCCCTCGAGGGCACCGAGCTGGCCCTGGAGGCTGCCTGCCCCGCTCCCCGGGCTGGTTAACGCAGACCCGTCCATCGCTGCACCCTCCCAGGCCCCAGTTCCAACTGGGAGCCCCGGGGTGGGGCTGAGAGCGGGGAGTCCAGTTCCCATGGGCTGCTGGTCGCGGACCGCACACTGGGAACCTGGTCAGTTCCGAGGGGCGAGTGCGGTGGCCAGCCTGAAGTCCCCCTCTGTCCCCGCGGGATCAGAGCCCATCTGAATGACAAATTGCTCCTCCAACACCTTTTGGTTTTCACTCACATTTTTCTTTGCCTTTTGATTGACACATGATCACTGTTCATATCTATGGATGAGGTGCCGTGTGACGCTTTGATTCGTGTATGCAGTTGGTCATGACCCATCCAGGGTCATTAGCATATCTGCCACCTTGACCGCTTATCCTTTCTCTATGAGGATTCCATTCAGAACCCTCTCTGCCAGCTATTTAGAGATGTACAAGGTGTCACTGTTAGGTATACTCACCCCACTGCGCCACAAAACACCAGAGCTTCCTCCTAGGTGACCGTATCATTGTATCCAATCCGGCCATCTCCCTCATCCTACTCTCAACTTCTATGAGATCAACCATTCTGCATTCCACCGATGAGTGAGATCATGCAACATTTGTCTTTCTGTGCCTGATTTATTTCACTTAACATTCTGTCCTCCTGGTCCATCCAAGCTGCTGCAAATGACAGGATTCCATCCTTTGAATGGCTGCATAGTATTCCATTTGGGTACATGCAGCACATTTGCTTTGTTCACTGACGGACATTTAGGGTGGTTCCATTTCCTGACTCTTGTGGACAGTACTGCAGTAAATACAGGAGTGCTGGTGTGTCTTCATGTGCCCATCTCATTTTCTCTGGGCTGCACCCAGTAGTGCAATTGCCGGACTGTTCAGTATTTCTGTTGTAGATGTTTAAGGAACCTCCACACTATGCTCCTTAATCCTCCCACTTTTTTTAAGCCCCTCCTGAGCCCACAGCTCCCTGGGCCGCCCCTGCTCTCTTGATTTGATGCTTTATTTTTATTTCAGCCACAGATAGAACCCAAAAGCAAGAGAAGCACTTTTTATGGAGTCCTTAGACTCACTCAATAGAATGGGTTTGTCTGCCTGGGGCCCTTGAATACAGTCCTGGGGCAGGAGAAGGCCCAAGAGAGGGCTCTGGCAGGGCCAGCCGCTCCTGACCACCTCCACCTCCCAGAGGACTCCTTGGCGGGCGGGGAATTCTCCCCCAGTCGCTGCCCCTCTGGAGTGAGAGGGGGCAGCGCACAGCACACTCCCAGGATCTGTGCTCGCAAAGAACAATCAACAACCACCACCTCCCCTTCCCCCCAAAACCCTGATTTCCCGGAAATGCCAAACAAACAAACAAACAAACAAAGCCAGAAAAGTTGTCTAAAGTCCTCACCATACAAATTTGACCATTGTTAATGACTTGGCATATTTCCCCTACATATCTGCTTTTTAAAACTGTACAGACAGCTCATCTATCCACATAATCACCCTTTTGTGTGAAGAAGAAGCTACGGCAGCAGCTTTGACAAATGTCTCTGGGAAAACAAAGCGACAGGTTCCCAGGGAGCATCGGTGGATCATCTGTAGGGATGACGGGCTGAGGCCCAATCCCGCCTGACGCTCGCTGTGACCGTGCACTCGGGGAGTGGGCCTTAGGGTGTTAGTGGGGGGAGGGGGAGGAGAATGATTATTTGTGATCATCGAAAATGAAATTCAAATGTCAGGGTTCATAAAGCTTCCCACAAACCCAGCCCCACCCACTCATTCACACTCTGACTCCCGCTTTCACTTCCCAGTGGCCCGCGTGACCCGATGGCCCCTCCGAGGGTCAGCTACTTACTCCCCTGCAGTAAGAAGTTGGCTGACTCCTCACGGTGGGGCCCAGGGCCACGTGATCAACATCCCATGAGATAAATGCAGGAACTGAGAGGAAGTCCTCACAATGTGAAAATGTCTACTGGATTTAAAAAAAAAAAAAAAAACTGGGTATGGTCCTTTGACTTCATTTTAATAATAATTTTTAATCTCATTTTTGGTCCATGAGGGACTAGAAATGTGAAATAAAACAACTACTCCTTTACTATTAGTGTGTGTGTGTGTGTGTGTGTGTGTGTGTGTGCACGCGCGCTGTGGTGCTGGGGACCAAACCCAGGCCTTGTACACATTACTCCAGCCCCAGCCCTTTTTATTTTTTGAGACCGTGTCTTGCTAACTTGATGAGGCTGGCCTCAAACTTTCGATCCTCCTGCCTCAGCCTCCAGAGTTGCTGGAATGACAGGTGTGCACCACCACATCCCACCATTTTGGTGGTGGGGGCATGGTCACGTGCTTACATGCAGGTTGAGGACTTGTCCCCCCTCTGATGGACGTGCCAGGTCAAGTCCAGACCCTGCTGCCCGGGGTCCTCCTGAACCTCTCTTCTGGTGTAGCCATGGCAGAATTTCTCCAGGAGACTCCAGCCTGGGAAGAGCCGGGTCTCCAGATGCCTGCCTCTTCTCAGCATCACCAGGTTTTCTCAAGCTCTTGGCGCAAAGCCGTGGTGCCAGCCTACACCACGGCCTCTGTGCCCCGAGTCCCGGCCCCATTCACTGCGGTCACTTAGCCTTGGCTGAAGTCTTAGTTTGTGTTGGAAGCCCCCCAGCTTCCAGCCAGCACCAGACTTGGACACTGGGAGGTCAACAGCTTCTCAGAAGCCGTCATTCCCCCTCCCCCACCAGGCCCCGAACTGCCCTCCCCATCTCACCTGCCGACCCCCTGAGCTGGCCTGGCCTGGGGGCGCCTCCTGGCCCCCGAGTTTCCTAAGGTCCTCTCGCAGCCTGGCTGCTTGGTCCTGCCAGCTCAGCATCCTCACTTCCCGCCTCCCCACAGCCCATGGATGGCGCAAGGCTGACACCTGGTGGCCACAGGAGGAATGGCTTCTTGAGGGAGCCCAGCGCTCTGCCCACCCTCTGGGTCCTAGAGAACCTGACACCCGGAGCCCTGGGACACAGCACGTTTTCCTGCCTGTTCACATTTGCATACTCTGTTCCCTTTTTTGACATTGTCGATCCCCAAGATTCACCTGGGAAATTCCAACTCTCCTTGCAAACACCCCACATCTTGACTGGCCCAGGAAGGAACCCCCGCCTTCTCTTGTTCTTCCTTCTCACACCAGCGTATGAGTTTGCTGGAGCTGCTATAACAAAGATTCACGAAGCCAGTGGCTTATAAATCACAAAGGTATTGCCTCACAACCCAAGAAGCCCAGGGGGAAGACGTGGGTGGGGTTGGTTCTTCCCAGGACTGAGAGGGGAAGCTGTTCCACACCTTTCTCCCAGGTCCTGGTGGCCTGTGACACTTGACCCCCTATAGCCTGTACAGGCGTCTCCCTACTGTCATCTTCATGTTCTTCTCCTTGTGTGTGCAGCTACATGTTTCTGCTTTGGGTAAGGACACGGCTTATCTTGGGTCAGGGGTCCACCCTTCTCCTAGCATGACCTCAACTTAATTAGGCTAATTATACCTGCAATCAGCCAATGTGCAGGTAAGAGCACACATTCTGAGGTACTAGGGTTAGGAGGTGACATGAATTTGAGGAGCACATACTTCAACTCATAGTAATCACCGTGATTCTGTGAAGGTGTGAGCTGATGGAATCTTTAGCATGTGGGGATTAGCAGAAAGTAACTAAGTCACTGGGGACATCCCCTGTGGAAGAGATGAACGCTGGTCTTGCAGAGTCGCTACCCACACGTTTGGCCCTTCTACCTGGAGCCAGTTCCCTCCCCAATCCTCCCTCATGTTGTGATACAACAACCAAAAGGATCCCTGTGAACAGATGGGGCCACTCGATCTTGGACTGGACTTTTGGTTTATTTATGATCTCAATAAACCTCTTTCCTTTATAAAGTACCTAGCCTCAGGTATTTTGTTACAGCAAGAGAAAATAGATTAACACACCACCTGCATGATCACCATTTTAACTGCTTTAAATTATTCGACAAGATTTTCTTTTTCCAAACTCAAGGGGATTCTTCTAAATGGAAATTTAAAGGGGCAAGAGAGTCCAAACACTCTTGAAGAAAACTGATGATTTAGGGAACCCTAAGACTTCTTATTTAGAAATAGCTAGTCATTAAAACAACATGGTGGGCTGGGGCTGGGGCTCAGTGGTAGAGAGCTTGCCTCACACGTGTGAGGCACTGGATTCAATCCTCAGCACCAAATAAAAATAAATAAAGTTATTTTTAAAATATGGTAAGAATACAGAGATACATATAGGTGGAAGGAACAGAAAAGAGAGCCCCCAAATAAGCCCCCTGCCTACATGAAAATTTAATAATTGACAGAGGTGCCATTGTATCCTCGGGGGGGACTTAGACTCTTCACATATTATTGTAGGACAACAGTTGTCCAAAGTGAAAAAAAAAGCAGTTGAATCCCTCAGCAGACTCTCCCCAAAACCACCTCCAGCAGGATTAAGAACCTAAATGTGTTTTTAAAACTTTAAAATATTTAGGGAAAAAAAATATTGGAGAATCTGTTCGTGCCCTGGGGTGAGAAGGGACTTCTCAGAGGAGCGGTGGATGCGCCAGCGTGGACAGAGCACGTGGTGCTTGGCTACATTAAAATTTAAAACGACATAAAGGACATGGGCAAGGCCCCAGGGAAAGCTGTCCTGTGAGGACAGAGCTCTGCACCACTCGTAACCAACACAGGAGCAGTCTGCAGAGCCGCGGCCTCCCCTCACCTCCAGGGCCACCCTTGCCAGGAGGGCTGTGCTGCTCCCGTTCCCTCCTGAGGAGCCCCACCCCCTCCCCGGCCCTGCAGAACAGCCTCAGGCCGGGCCTGTCTGACGGAAGCAGCCCACACCTCATTCCCAGGATGCTGCTCCGTCACTCTGTGCCTGGCCACCGGCAGGGTGACGCTGAACCTTCAGACCCAGGAAGGCACAAACATGCAGCTGTCACATGCCCCCAGGACGGGGTGGCCTTGCAGGGCTCTGGGCTCCGCTGCAGATGGGAAACAACGCCCCACCCAGGACCCCAGGGATACGGATGTCCTGGGAGAAGGCGGATGTGGTAGGTTTTAAGGCCTGGGGGCATCCCTCACGTGCTCCTGAGAGTGACTGTGCTCAGCCTCCACATGAGAGAGAGCCCAGGTGGCCGCTTAGGAGGCAACAGAGTTGTCAATGAGGCCAAGAGACACAGGCTCAGAGAGGTCGGACAGTGGGTTTGAGGTCACACAGCTAAGTAGCTGCAGAGCTGGAGGGTTCCAGGAGGGGCTGCTGCTACCCTACCCAAGCACTTGCGGATTCTCTCTCTGACACACACATGCACACACACATGCACCCACATGCACACACATCCACCCACATGCACACACATGCACATGTACATACATGCACACATGCGCACGCACACGCGCACTCACACACACACACCACCCAGGCCCGCTGTGGACGAAGGAGCCAGCACACAGTTGCAAGGCACACTTTATTCACTCGCTGGGGGGTCTGGAGGGTCCTGGGCAGCCACCGGGGCCCCTGGGGAGAAGGGGGGGGGCTCGGGGCTCTAGTTGGAGGGGTGGAAGGCGCCACGTTGGTGCCACTGCATGTCGCGGATGCGGCGCACGGACTGCACCTGGGGGTGGGGAGCCCCGAAGTCGCTGCTGTCCTTGTAGTCGCCCTTCTCCAGCAGGTACTGCAGCCCGCGGTAGCCCGGGTACTGGTAGCCGACCCACCTGCAGGGCGGGAGGGGGGCGGAGAGAGGCTCATCCTTGAGCCCCCAGGAGAGGGCGCCTGCCTTCCCGGAACTGGCAGGACTCGGCACTCCCCCGCCCCTCCAGGGTGGCCTTCTGCTTCCTTCCTGCTTTTTTCTTTCTTTTTGGGGGGTGACGGTACTGGGAATTGAACCCAGGGGCCCTCGACCACTGAGCCCCATCCCAGCCCTGTTTTGCGTTTTATTTAGAGACAGGGTCTCGCTGAGTTGCTCAGGGCCTCGCCTTGGCTGAGGCTGGCTTTAAACTCAATCCTCCTTCCTCAGCCTCCAGAGCCATGGAAATGACAGGTGAGCACCACCGCACCCCGCCCCTTCCTGCTCTCCTCAGGCAGCTCACTCCCAGCTCACTTTAGCTGAAGGCCTGACACAGGGTCAGAGCAAGGAGGGTCATAAGCTCCCAGAAGATCTGACTAGGACACGCCCCCCAGGGGCCCCCACAATCCACCCACTGCTCAGGGCCTTTGCCATTCAGGGGTCACTGACTCTTTTAAGCAACTAATGCGAATGGCAATCTTGTCCTCAGGGGACATGGCAGAGCCCTGGCCCACAAGGACTTGCCCAGCTGTGTCTGTGGACACCTCCAGCTCCACCCACCCGCCGCGTGCCCCTGTGTCCCTGCACTGAGGCCACCAGGGCCTTCCTGGATCAAGAGCTCCCTGGAAGGCTCCGCAGGCTGTGCGCAGGCCCCTCTCTGCGGGGAGCTTCCTCTCCCTCTGGACCCTGCAGCCCTGCTCTGCCGTGAGGCCTCGGAGACTCTCCCTCGAGGGAGAAGCTGAGGTTTGGGGGCACCTCAAACCAGCCCCTCCTGGAGGGTCACCTGCACGGGGCAGCTGCCAGGCCTCCTCCTGATGCTGCCCGGGACTGAGTGGACGTGGGAATCCACGTGTGCAGGAGCCGGGGACTTTGCACAGTATTTAGGGGACTTGAAGAACCCCAAGAAGCCAGTAGGTGTCGCCAAACAGGCTAAGGCCAGGCGGGGGGGGGCGGGGGGAGCCCTCATGGCATTTGCATAGAGCCCGCCCACATCCTCCCGGGTGGAATGGAGCCATTGGTTGCTGCAGTACCGGGGATCGCACCCAGGGGGCGCGCGCCGCCCAGCCACACCCCAGCCCTTTGGAGACAGGGTCTTGCAACGTCCCCCAGGCTGGTCTCCAAGACTGGGGGCCCCCGAGTCGGTCCCCGGGGGCGAGGGGGCTGGGGCTGCACTCACGTGCCGCTCTGCACCCGCACCGAGGACACCTTCTCCTGGTAGCCGTGGGCGTGGAAGCTGGGCACGTCGTCATCTATGATCTCCATCTTCTTCCCCGTGAAGTTGGGGTTCTCGTAGAGGATGATCTTGTGCTCCTGGCTGTCCTGTGGCCGGGACAGGGAAAGCCAGTGTGGGGAGCAGCCCTCCCCCACCCCGCACCCCAGCACGCTGCACCCAGACCCTCTGCTCCATAGACCCACCCAGTGACAGTCTGTGACAGCGTCAGCGGACTGTGAGTCTGTAGAGTCCCTCCTGAGCCGTGGGCTCCCAGACGTCACACTTGGGGGGATATTTGATTCTGAAACGTGGTTTTCCCTCCCACAAACTGGACTTTCTCATTCTTAAAGTGCAGCCATGTCTTATTCACCCACAAGGCACAGCACGGCCCCCCTCCTGTCTCTTCCCCTCCCCCTGCTCCTGCGTTTTTCTTAGTTGTCTCGCTGAATCCATGAAGCAAGTCTTATGACACTTGGCAGATGAGAAGACTGGGGCACAGAGAGGTCAAGTGACTTGCCCAGGGTCACACAGATGGGAAGAGGAGAGCCAACATATGACCCCAGGTCTGTAGAAGGCCAAGTCCAATCTTCTCCCAATCTTCCACCACACTGTGGAAGGACACAGTCCGGGCTTGGAAGGCTTGGGAGTTGAATGCTTGAGCAGCGGTAGGTCCTTACCCCTCCCCAAGAGTTTTTCCACTAGTAAGAACCAGGCTCAGAGAAGTACAGACAGCTCTCACAGGCACGGGTCTTGAATAAGAGCTGAACCGCCTTTTTCTCCCCTCAGCACAGAATTTCTTTTAATATTCAAGATGGTGACCATTTATTGAGCAATTACTTTGTAACAGGATCGGGCGACTCTAGGGAGCACCATCCACCTAGGATAGAAGGTGAGCAGCTGTGGGGTTCCAGAATGAGACAACCCTCGGGCTGAGCGCCTGGGAATCTCAGGACCACAGATACTAAGAGCCCCAGGTCCAGAGGAGGAGCCCGAGGCTCAGGGAGGGGGAAGGACTTTGCAAGGTCACAAGCCAGGCGGTTCCCTGCCACTCAGATGGGGTGCAGAGCCAACCGCAAAGGCTCCTCCGGGTCCCTGCACCTGTGGCTCCGCGTGGCCGAGGGGACAGCGTGATGGGGCGGGGCACTCACCACTTTGATGGGCCTCAGGGAGCTGAGGGAGTCTGTCCTGCGGCTGCTGGTCCAGGAGTCCCATCGGGGGTACTCGCCCTTCTCGAACACGAACTGCTCCCCCTTGCAGTTGGCCTGCTCGTAGCCCACCCAGCTGCCGCAGAGACGAGGGGACAGTCAGCCCCGCCCGGCGCCCCGCCCCCCAACCCGCCCCGGGGCCCGCCCCCTGCAGCCGCCCTGACCAAGGGCAAAGAGACGCAGCGGCGCGGCCACCTGGGCTGCCCAGCTCCAGGCCACGCGCCTTCAGCCAGAGACACGACGAAGCGGGTCCAAGGGACCCCCCAGCACCAAATGCCAGGGCCACCGGATGCTCCAAGGCTCAGAGCTACTGTCCAAGCAAATAGAACCAACAGACGTCGGGTGGCCTCAATAACGCCACCACTGCGGGTTAGCAGCTGTCCCTGCACTGTCACCGCAGGGGGCGCTGGGAGGACAGGAGCACCCTCCGCCTTCTCCACTGAGCTCCCTCTCGGGGCCACGCTGGGCCTCCCCCTGGGAGCAACAGGGACTCTTTTGTCCTCGTGAGTCTCTTGCCTCTTCCTGGACACAGGGTCTCTGAGATCTGTCCCCTGGGCCTACGTCCCCCCTGGGGGATGCCAGCTCCCCCCAGATGCCCAGACCCGTGGGTGCTCAAGGCCCTTCCTTAGAAAGGCTGTGAGCCACCTGCTGCTCCTGGGGACCTGACATCCCCTCCAGGTGGCTTGTCCCTGTCACCTGCTGAGGCTTGGCAAATGGCCATCTCACTGTTCCCTGGAGGGAGGGGGGAGGAGGAGAACCCGCCTGCTGTCCAGGACGGGGACCATCTCCTTCCTGCAATCTCCCGTCCTGTGGGTGCCCAGTGGCCACGAGGGACGAGGGATGTTAGGGGAAGGAGCCTCTCTGGGTGTGTGGGGGGGTCGCCAATAGAGTAAGGGGCCGATGGGAGAGGGCCCGCCTCGGGCAGGGAGCACTCTGGGGCCACCCAGTGCCACCAAACCCTGCCTCAGGCGCACAGTGGCCTTGGGAACAGGAGGTTGTGCTCAGCGTCCTTGGAGAGACCAGCCGTCTGCGTGGACAGGGGACCCAGAAAGTGGCGGTCAAGAGCTCACAGCTGTCCCCCGAGGACCCCGTCACAAGAACAGAGACGACTTCCGCATGTGACACTAGGCAGGGCCGGTGACATCCAGGTGGCCCACCTGACCACGGGGTGGTAAAGCCACAAGGGTCATGCCGTAGGACCCCCGTCTCCGCCTCAGCTGGGCCACGTGGGGGCGGGAAGCAGGTCCCCGGGCTCCACCCGGTGTCAGTGCGCTGGCTGGGGGCCAGGAGTCTGCTGTGGGAGTGACCCAGAGGAATGGCCACAGGACACCACACAGAACGCCCTCCGTGACCCAGGCGAGTCCCCGCGCTACCTTATAACCTCGTGGGCTACAAAACTCAAAGTACATCACCGTGCCATTCTGGTTCTTTCAAAAACCATTAAATATATCGCAGAGAAAAATCTGGATTTAGACCCCAATCTTTTTTTCAGGGACAGGGGCCCTTGACCCCTGAGCCCCATCCCCAGCCGTATTTTAAAAATTTTGTTTAGAGACAGGGTCTCACTGAGTATTTTTTTTTTTTTTTTTTTTTTTTGGTGCTGCTGGGGTTTGAACCAGGTCCCGTGCATGCCAGGCAAGTTCTCTATCACCAAGCCACACGCCCAGCTCCTATATTCTTAATTTAAAGCAATAGCACTTTAAACAATAAACAAATTTTAAAACCCAAAATGTATACATCTATATTTTAAAATTAAGAGTGTAAAATAGTTGGGCAGGGCTGGGGGCAGCACTCAGTGGAGGAGTGTTTGCCGAGTGTCTTAAAACCCTGAGTGTCATCTGCAGCACTGCCAAATCATCCACCCACCCAACTCAAAAACCTTGGTTAAAATATGCTTGGGAAATTCTATCATCAAAATATTAAAAGAATATCCCGGTGGCTCAGGAGGCTGAGGCAGGAGGATGGTGAGTTCAAAGTCAGCCTCAGCCACAGTGAGGCTCTAAGCAGCTCAGTGAGGCCCTGTCTCTAAATAAAACACAGAACAGGGCTGGGGTGGGGCTTAGGGGTCGGGTGCCCTGGGTTCAATCCCTGGAGTATGAATATATATATATTAAAAGGTCATTGAGAATCCCACGTGGAGTTCCAGTGGCCCGGACTTCAGTTATCTGGAAGGCGTGCAACAGATTCCCTGGGTGTGCCAGGTAACGGAGGCTCGGCAGGGCTATTGCGTGGGTCCCCTTCTCCACGTCTTCAGACGCGGACACAGGCAGGGCCATGGCACCAGCAAAATTCCCCGAGCATCCTGAAGTGTGGGGTGGTCCCCACAGGACACCCAGCCATACCAGACTCCAACCTGTTGGAGGGGGGTCACTAGTGACCCCCCGAAATCCTGAGGCTCTTACAGAGAGGGAGTGGCCAGGAGCCGTGGGAGAGACCCGTGCCACCTGCTGGCTCACACAGGACTGTGCTCGTCTACCCCACAAGGGGACAGTCCATCTGCCAATCACCCCCCTCTTTGTCAAGTAAAGATGTGGCCCCCAAATATGCCAGCAGATCGGCAGCTCTTAAAAATTCTGTGTCCCTGCCTTGAAGAGGTGGCTGTCATCTGTGCCCAGCCCTGCCGCTGAGCTCTCCTCCCATCCTCAGGAGGACAGGGTTACCCTCCTCCTGCACCAGAGGAAACAGAGGCTCAGAGACGGAAGCTCCTGGTCAGAGGTCACACAGCCCAGAGGGGGTGGAATCCGGATTTGAACTCAGCTCCAAAGCACAAGTTCTCCCGCTGGGCTGCCAGACCCCGCATCCTAGGGGCACAGAGAGGACAGACCCCCAGCCCCACAGCCCGATGGCTTCACCCTGGCAGCCCCTGGCCAGGCGAGGCCACGCGGATACCTACGGTCCAGCCTGCACCAGGACGGAGCCCGCCTTCTCCACGCCCGTCTCCTTCAGGTTGGGGCAGGGCCCGCTGAGCTCGTGGGAGTGGCCCTGGAAGTTCTCCTGCTCAAAGATGATGATCTGCAGCGGCAGAGAGTCGGGTCAGAGCTTCCGGGGAGGCTGGAGGGTCGACCCCCAGGGCCAGGAGACCCGCAGCCGCCTGGCTCCCGGGCCTCGGTCTGCCTTCTGTATCATGGGGCGCAGCACTGCCCTTGGGGTGCGCGGCCAGCCGGCCTTGGTGGGCCTGGGCAGGGACAGCCGTGCTGCCCTCCCTGTTTGCAGTACTGGGGACCAATCCAGGGCCTCTGGAGAGCTGGGCGGCGCCCCCCAGCCCTTCACGGTCATGGGAACCGAGGCCCAGCCCCGAGTCCCCGTGGGCAGCAGCAGAGCCGACCGGGCGCCCAGGCTGGAAGGGAAGCAGCGTCTTGCAGATCTACCCCGCACACCAGGCCCCTGTGACCCTGAGCCCTGGGGACGGTCCCAGACAGGCCAGCCCACTCCGGAGCTGGACCAGCACCATCCGAATGTCCCTGGTCTCCACGGAAACCACGGGGACCACGCCCACCTGGGCCCCTCCCTGGAGCCTCGGCCTCAGGGGCCTCCCAGGGCCCGACCTCCCCTTGGGAGACTCTGCAGGGGACTCCGCGCCCCTCGCCTCACCTGGTCCTCTCCTCGCCCAGGGAAGGGGTCTCACGGGGTCCCCATCAGAGAAGCCGAAGCTCTGCAAAGTACAAGGCCCCCACCCCCACCCGGGCCCACCAGCACCCGCTGGAGGCCACCTGAGCGAGAGCTTGGGAACAGTGCGCTCCGGCCAACACTCCCCGGGCGCTGCCTCTGGACAGGCGGGGGAAGGGGGACAGCTCCCAGCTGCAGAATCCACAAGGTCAGCACTGGCAGGGGACACAGGCCTCCCGCTCCCAGGCAGGGGATTAGCCAGATAAAGGAAGCAAAGCGGGTGGCCCACGGGGCTCAGAGACAAATTCCACAGGATCTATTCAGCCTTTAGAGTCACTGACCCAGCTAGACCCCGGGGGCAGGAGACATGGGTTGTGCTGTGCAAACCTAGGGAGCAACGGGATGTCTCTGGGCCTCAGTTGTCTTGTCTGTGAAACGGGAGGTCAGGCCTGTTTTGTATGGGTGCTGGGAAGGACCAAGAGTGTGGAAGTCAGGGGCTGGTTTCTCATGACCTGGCCCGGGAGCAGGCACTTGGGAAGGAGGGTCGGGTCCAGGCATCTGAGAAGCCTCAGGGAGCCCGGTCCACCCGCATCAGTGTTCCCTGTTGTCGTTCATGAATAAAATGGAAGCCAAAATGCCCCACGTTATCTGATTCTTTAAAGCTGTCCTGCTGAACGGAACGACCGTCAGCTGCACATCGGCAGTGCGTCCGTCCGAGTGAGGATAATGCTCTAAGTATAAAATACCCACTTGATTTTGAATGGGGAACAAAGAACCTAAAATACCTCCCTAATGAGTCTTCCCTTGATTATTCACTAAAATGCTCATTTTCTTATACACTAGGTTTAATACGGCATGAGATGGATATCAGTTTTCACCTTTGAAGGGTGGCGACCAGAACATTTTTGTTACCTGGGTGACTCACAGTGCACCTCACTCGGACGGGGCATGCTTTAAGCCCAACCTTCTGCTGTTTGCCAGACTCACCCAGCTCATTCTTGACCTCAGGGCCTTTGCATATGCTGTCCCCATTGCCTGGGTGCTCTGGCTGACCCCAGCTCCTCGCTCGACTCAGGGTTCTGCTCAAAGGTCGCCTTCTCAGAAAGGCCCTCCCTGCGCTCCTCTGTGGACACGGCCATTCCCCGTCCTCCCTGGCTCTCAGGGACCCTGCCCTCTGCTCTGTGATTGACTGCACAGTTATCCTTACTCCATGGTATATAGCCAGCTGCTTGCTTAGGGTCTGTCTGTCCTCTACAAAGTGCGGCTTGGCAGGGGACGAATGAGCAGGAGGGTGTCGGGGGCAGTTTTGCATGGACTCCGCGTCAGGACTCCTAGAGCAGAAGGACACCCGGGAGTGGCGGGAGGGTGGAGGTTGCTAGAGTGTGAGGCTGGGGGGAGGCGAGCCTCTGCCACCGGAATAAGACCCCAGTGACCCCACGAGAGTGAAGCTGAGGTCTTGGCGGGCACCGTGGGCCAGGAGATAGGCTGAGCCTGGCTGCTCTCACCATTTTAGAGGGAACTGAGACTCAGAGAAGTCGAGCAACTGGCCTGGGTCACACAGCCGGCGTGGAGCTGGAAGCCACCCCTCACCTCTCAACCAAGAGCCGCTTCTCTGGTGCACCCAGCCTTGGTGCAAAACAGGGTGCACACCAGCCGTGGAGTGGAGGTGTCAGCCTGCACAGCTGCATCAAGGCCCGCGTGCCCTGTGCTGGGGCGGGGCCTGGGAGTCGGTGGAGATCGGGGAGGGGAGGGGGGTGGGTGGTCTGCCCCTCCCCCCACCTGGCACCCACCTTGGGGTTGAGGGGCTGCGGCTTGCCCGCCTGGGTCTGGTGGTCTGAAGCCATCGTGGACTGTCCCGCGCAGGAATGACCTGGAAGACACGGGGAAACCACCGTGAGGACGTCACCAGCCCCGGCTTCCTCCTCCTGGGGACCCACGGGGGTCTTGGGGTGTCGGGGGCGGCGGCTCAGACCCCACCGCCAGCCTGACTTCTTTGTGTCTGGCTCAGGGCACTGCGGGAGGGGAGGCTCCGGGGACACACTGGGACCCGAGGTGAGGCCCCTGGAGGGCAGGGCACAGCTCCGGTGGGTCCCCACGGCGGGAGGCTCGGCTGTCACCGCCATCTCCTCGCAAAACCAGACCCTCATCCCCCCGTGCTTGGCCACCCTGGGACTCCGCGAGGTCCCCCATCCCTGCCCCTGGGTCCCAGCTCCCAGCACCCAGGACGTCCCCCGGGCCATTGATCTTGGTCCCCACAGTGTGAGCGGGAGACGGGCGCCGCAGGACACAGGACAGCCCAGACATGACATCGTCCCTCTCTCCCTTCCTGAGGGAGGGGCGCTGGGCCCAGGTGCCTGGGGACCGTCCTTCATCCAGAGACGGCAGCCCCTGCCTGGTCGGCCTCCGGGGAGGACACCCATCAGACGGCTCAGGAGGAGGATCTGCCACCCCCCCCCGCCCGGCGTCCCACGGGTGCCCCTGGTCCTCGGTGTCCTCAGAGGGCAGCCGAGGCAGCCGGGCTGGTCACTGCCCCTGGGGCCTCAGTGCCTCGGGCCTCAGTTTCCTGCTCTGTAAAATGGGGACTGCCAAGGTGCCCGGCAACATCAGGGATCAATGGCACCGAGCACAGGAGGCGCAAGCCCTTGGCAGCCACCCAGGACCCACTCTGCACCCAGGGGGAGGGGAAGAAGGGGTCATTTCCACCCAGCGGTGGTGGCACCAAGATCACCTTTGGTGACCTAGCCGTGAACACTGCCCAAGGCTGGACACAGGGTGTGGCGGCAGCTGGCCGTGGGTCTGGGAGAGCCGCCTCCCCGGGCATCGCTGAGGGGTACCCAGTGGCACCGGTTTGCAAACCCGTGACATTTTCCCGCCGCGTTCCTGGCAAAGCCGAGGTGCTGACGGCTGTTTCATATTAGTGACCAACGCCACCAACAGCCGAGGACATGCCAGGCAGTGGCTAGACCCTCCACTGTTAGCCCTGGACCCCGGGGCGTGACCCCTGTCCCCACTGAGGGCACCGGGTCAGGAGGCGTCTGGATTCACCCCGTCACCCGGCTCCCAACCCCGGCTAAGAGGAAAGGCTGGGAGCAGGCGTGTCCCTCTTACCAGTGACACCGGCAGCCCCCGCGAGTGCCCGTGGAGCCCGCGGCGGCAGGTGGCATTTATACCTTCCCCAGGAGGGACGGTGCCAAGACGGGCACCGCGGGAAAGCAGGGGAAGAATGCAGGGTTAAGCCCACACCAAAGCCCCCGTCAGCAGATGCGGGCAGACATTGTGTCTCCACACAATAATGTCATTAGCTGTCAGAATCGGCCGCGCCAGGGTGGTCAGGCGGCTGGGCAAGGAGATGCCCGCTTTGCATGCATCAGCCCTCCGGCTGCCAGGACGGGGGCCATGCCAGGTTCACGGGCGCGGTCATCGGGCCCTGGGGCTTGAAAGGCAGAGGTGACCTCGGTGGCCCCGTGGAAAACAAGGAGAGCAGGGTCACCAGACAGAGACGGCACCCGGGCAGCGGCCCTCTGCCCACCCACCCGTCCACCCAGCCATTCAACAAAACTAGTCGCTGGGCGTCTCATTGGTGCCAAGCTCTGTTCCGGGGGTCAGTGTCACAGAGGAGATGTGCCCGGCCCGGGCCATCAGGAAAGCTCCCAGGAAGAAGCAGAGCCCTGGTGACAGGGAAAAGGTCCCCTGAGGGACAGGGTCGGGCGTGTTCCAAGCAGGAAGGGCCGTGCGTCCCCAGACGCCCTGGGGGCAGGGGGGTTCGGCCCCACCGTGGCCTGTGATGGGCAGGGTCCTGGTGGACAGGGGCTGGTCCTGCGGGGTCCAGGGGGCAGCTGGGGACAGTGAACTTCACCCCCTGGCAGAGGCCAGGGATGTCCTGAAGAGGGGAGTCCTGGGACCCCAGACTCTGCTCTGGAGAAGCCTCTTGGGTCTTCACTTCTGCCACGTCACTGCCGGGCACCTCAGGTCCCTGGAGGTCCTTTCCTGCAGCCCAGGTCCTGTCTCGCCCTTGAATCCAAGGTCAGGCAGGGGGAGGAGGCAGCCCTGGAGGCTGGGAGGCAGGTCCAGGAGAGGCTCCTGCTCCTGCCGCCTCCCAGGCCCCGCACACATGGCCCCCGGCTGCTGGGGACCTCCCAACTGTCCCCATCCACCACCGTCTTTCCCATCAGCAGATACACAGAGGCAGGATGTCATCTGCCTGGTTTTCCATGGCGTCCAGGAGCCCAGTGCCTGGCATGTAGTAGGTGCTTATGTAAACGGGCGGTTAGGTAAACGGCAGAATCTTGGATATAAAATGAAGCAGCCGGAGGGGAAACAGCGTGGCCCCTCCTCAAACAGATCAGCCGGGCACGGTGGCCCACGCCTGCCATCCCAGCTAATGAGAGGCTGAGGAGGAGCGTTGCTTAAACCCAGGAGTCTGGGGACAGTCTGGGCAACATCCTGGGAGCCAGGTGCAGAGGCCCACGCCTGTCGTCCCAGCAGCTCGGGAGGCTGAGGCAGGAGGATCACGAGTTCAAAGCCAGCCTCAGCCACAGGGAGGCCCTGAGCAGCTCAGGGAGACCCTGTCTCTAAGTAAAACACAAAATAGGGCTGGGGTGGGGCTCAGTGGTGGAGGGCCCCTGAGTTCAATTCCTGGTACCAAAAAAAAAAAAAAAAAGCTGGAGGCAGAGTTAGCCCAGGGCCAGCAGCTGCGTCTGGGGACATGGCGGTTGTCAGGGGCTGGTGGAGTGGGACACCAGGAGCTCTGGGGAGGAAGGACATTTGAAGATGCGGCGGAGCCCGGTGCTGAAGCGGGAAGACAGTCGTGAGAGCTCCCCGTCCAGGACACAGCTCAGTGGACACGGGAAGGGTTCAGAATTTGGAATGGCGGTGGCCCTGGGCTGAGTCAGAGAAGTGGGGTCAGTGACTCACGGGCCCAGAGGACAGGTTGTGGTGATGGCTGGCGGTGATGTGTCACGGAGCTGTCCCTGGAAACGTGGTGAAAGGTCACTTTTATGTCGTGTGCTTTACCCCAGGAAAGTCCCCCCCACCCTGAAATCCAGCCCCGCACAGTCCCTAAGGCCGACTCTCAGCTGGACGGTCCCCAGGGCTGGGCTTTGCCCGAGGGTCTGGGCGGGTCCCTCTCGGCCTCTCCCAGCTCCTGGCAGGGGCTGGTCACCAGGGCACCACCTCCCTGGCAGAGTGTCACCCCCAGCCTGGGGCCGTCTTCTCCTGGTGTCCCCACGTCTTCCTCCTCTGTGCAAGTCTGTCTTTGGGTCCAAATTCCCCCTTTTATCAGTGGGGTGGGGGCTGGGGGGGAGAGGCCGGGCTGCTCAGGTCACAGACATGAAGGAACATGGCAAGTGGCCCTCACTGGCACCTGTGGGGACGACACGCCCATAAACAGTGGATCGACCCCCTTTACCTGTATCCCAGTGGTTTGGGGTGAGGGTCTGCCCCCGTGACGTCATCTGACCTTGGTCAGCTCTGCAAAGACCCCCTTTCAAGGTCAGACCGTGGCCGGCCAGTTCCGTAGCTCTGGGCCCAAGGTGATGGACACCGTCATGGCAGGGGGCCTGGTACGGGGACGCAGCTCAGGAGGGAAAGAGGGCTCCATGCACCAGAGACCGCCACAGGCTCCCCCGCTGCAGCCCCCGCCTGGCTGACCCTTCAGCGGGTCAATCCACCGACTGGGTCACAGCCTCATGACCTTTCACCTCTCACACTGTCTCACACAGGGACTTTGGAGGGGGGTCCTCATGTCCGAACCATGACAACAGCGAGTCCAGGGTGTGCCCTGAGCCTGTCCTCCCCCAGGTGACCTGGGGTCAGTCAGATGACCCGGCTCAATCTGCCCCCAGAGCTTGGTGGACTTTGAAGGCACAGCCCTTGTCCCTCCCCTCAGGTCTGCTGACCTGGGCAGACGGAGGGGCAGAGGGACTGGACACACCCCTGATCCTCGAGTCGTGGCCACAGAAGGGACAGAAGCCCAGTGAGTGTGCAGATGGAGGACGCCAGGCTGGCCCGAGTCCCAGCTCTCAGACCCAGGCCATGAGAAGTGACGGGACTGTCCCGTCAGCCTCCCCGTTGCCCAGGTGAGTGGTGGCCCTGTCCCCTTTGGAAGGTCTTGGCTCCTGTGATAAGGTCACACACCCACTCTGCGGGCTCCCCCAACGCCTCTGTGACCTGCAGGCACTGAGCTCGGCAGCCCAGCTACAGGGTCCCGGAGTCTCCCGACGGGGTCCCTCCACGTCTCCAAGACGGTGACAGGTGTCCCCAGACGTGGCTGCGCATACTTCCCCCTGACCAACCCCAGCCTGGAGCCATCTGTCTGGAACGAGCTCTGTGCCACGTGGTTGGCAGGAAACGCCGTGAACCCACTCACCGCAGGGTCCCTTGGTCACCGAGGCTAAGTCCTCCTCCAGACGGGAAAGGGAAGGACCCACTTCTCAGGCTCCAAGGACAGTCTAGCCTGAATCCTCCTGAAGGCCGGACTCCCAGGGGTGCCGTGGCTCTCCTGGGGTGGCCGTCTTCCCAGGAGGACTCGGACCCTCGCCGGGGCTCTGCGAGAGTCCCCAGCAGCTGGTGGCAGAAGTCCCCCCCACTGGGGTTGGGAAGCTGCTCTTTAGGTCACCCAAGCAAGGGCTGCTCCCGAGGAGGGGTCTGCACATCCTAAGACCTGCTCGCTCTCGATTTTTAATTTTTGATTTTTATTGATTTTTTCAAAATGAACGACAGCAGAACGCATCACAACTCAAAGACCCCATTTCTAAGCGAGGTCCCAGTCTGGGGCACTAGGGTTCAGGATTTCATTGCACCTTCCTGACTCACACAGTTCAGACCACGACAGGGATCCAGCCATATTCGTTGAACAAACAGATAGTCTCAAGAATTTGCAGAATCCTAATAAATAAGAAAGAATTCCTAACACTTAGGGAGTGTGAGAGCCTAAAGGTGCCAAGTCAGGCGCTGTCTGGACTTATTTTATTTTTTTTAATCCTCTTAGCCCAACAGGTAAGTGTTGCATTTATGGATCGCTCCATTTTATTGAAATTGTAGGCTCAGAGACGTTATGGGACTTGCCCAAGATTGCACAGCCGGTAAGTAATAGAGCTGGGCTTTGTGGACTGCCTCTCTACTAGGTTTCCCAGAGGGTCCTTTCCCAGAGGGTCTCACTGCATTAAATTCTCACAGTCATCTTTGAGATAGGCATGAGTAGTATCCCCTGTTACAAATAAGGAAGTGGAGGCTCAGAGAAGTTAAGAAACTTGTCTGAGATCACACAGCCAGAACCTGAGCTCATCTCAGTCAGACTTCAAGGAAAATGCTCTTCTTCTTTACGCTCTGATGCTTCTCTCTACGCCCTGAGGATTGTGGTCAGCTCCTCTTCTCCAAGTCTGTCTTCCTTTCAGAAATGAGGTCCTTTCCCCAGCACCTCACATTTTTCTCTCTAGGCCATTCAGAGTTCCCATGACTGGCAGGGTAAAGCATGCTGGTGGTGGTGGTGGTGGGGGGGAGTCGATGATTATCCCTATTTTTGTAGGTAAATAAACTCAGAGAGGGAATGAAACTTCCCCAAAGTCACACAGCCAGGAAGTGGCAAGGCTGGGATTTGAACCAGGAGCTCAGGATGTGCAGATCCCAGGGCTTCAGTACACAACAACTCCCCTTGTTCCTCCTGGGATTCCTCACCTGCAGTTGATGTTTCCTTGGCCTGCAGGTGTGTGACGCTCTAGTTTCTTGAGTCCATGGCTAGCGAGCGCCCTCCCCCTTTTAAAGTGACCGACCCTGTGACTCCAGTAGCTGGGTCCCAACCACAGGAGACGCTGGGTAACTGCAGCTCTTCGGCGATCCCAGGCTGCTACCCCTGGGTGGGCTGCAAGATGACCATTGGCTGGGACCCACGAGTTGGGAAGAAATGGCAAAAATGAGGCTGTCTGGTCGGGGCCCCACGGGAGGCAGTCCCTCAGACAGAGGGAAGAGGGGCCATTTATTTGGAAGTCCAGGGAGCACAGGGACGTGGAGAGGATGAGGGGCAGGGAAGGGGAGGAGCTGGTACTGGGCGGATTCACAGGAGGGTCACCGCTGGGTCTTCCTGGATTAGCAGGGAGGTCCCGTGACTTGTTGTAGCTGATAAGTGTGGCTTGCCGCAGTCTGTCTGGGCACTATTCGGGAGCCACTTGTCAAAAGAAACGAACTTTATTTTCAGAACCACACACGCCAAACCACACAGCTCCTCAGGAAAAAAACCCTCAGAGCCCAACTGCCACCACCAGCTTCCCACAAGCCTCTCCACCTCCCCCACTCCTCCTGCTCTTGAGGCCGATTGGCTGGGTCATGTGGGCGGAGCCAAAAAAGTCCCCCAATGAGCAGCTTTGTGGTCTGAAAGGGTGGGGATACAGCCCAATGAGCATCACCGCAGAGGAGCCAATCAGCTAGATGTTGCTGGGGCCGCTGTGAGCCAATCATCAGCTGGCAGCTGGAAGTTTGCTGGCAGCTGGAAGTTTGTTGGGGCCCCTTCGGCTGTGGCTCTCAACAGTGGCTGACAACATTTCCGGTGGAAATCATTTTACTGCTGGAGCAGACTTTGCAGCAGACTCTCCTCTTCCATTGTCCCGAGTCGACAGCCTTGTGAGACAGCAGAGTCTCCATCAGCCTGGACTCCTGAGTGACCGCGTGGAGCAGAGCCCCCTGCTGGCCAGCAGTGGACATGCAGCATCAGGGAGAAAAACACCTTTGTTGTTTTAAGCCACCAAGACAAGGGGGCTGTTTGTTATGCGGCACAGCTTGACCCATACATGGAAAGAAAGGGCTTGGACCCTCTTCTCTACCTTCCTATTCCCATGGAGAAAGCTCACCTCAGTGTCCTCCTTGAAAAAACTCAATTTGATCCTTAGATACGAAGGAGTCAGAGGCAGAAGACACCCCCAAGATAAGCTGAGAGCAGTTTTCTGCTCCACACTTCTGATAATTTTTTGTAACAGCCTCTTAATCTCTTGAAATAAAATTGATAATACAACCTACCTACGTACAAGCTTCCCCCCAAAAAAGATTAATGAAAAGCTGTCACAGCTGTAACTATAGTAGAAAAGTATAATACAATTCAATCTGTAACAATATGCTTCAATATATAAAGGCTTTGACACTGCTGTGCCAGGTGATCTAAGACGGGAGAATTATCATGGATACATTGGGCTAGGAACTCAATGCATGTTCAAGATCTTCATTCACCTCAGTGAGCAGGTTTTTGTTTGTTGGTTGGTTGGTTGGTACTGGGAACTGAATCCAGGGGTGCCTCACCACTGAGCCACATCCCCAGCCCTTTTATTTTTTTATCTTGAGACAGGGTCTTGCTAAGTTGCTGGGCTGACCTCCAACTTGCAATGCTCCTGCCTCAGCCTCCTGAGTTACTGGGGTATAGAAGCATCTGGAACATAATACAGCTACATGTGCAAAAGGGGCCAGGAGTGATTTTTTTTGATGCTGCAAATACCACAGACCACATGGCCACGGGTGCCACGACTTTCCAAGACGGTGACGAGGCCCTGGGAAGGTTCCGTCTGTGGTCCACGGATCTGAGGCATTTATCTACCAGCTCCCATTTGGAGATGGAGTCCCTTCCGAGGGGGTGTGACAGCACAGGGGAATGTCCCCAGCAGTCATGCCAGGTGCCCACAGACAGAACTGGCCCAGCACAGCCCACCGCAGGGTCCTGGGAGACATGGCCGGAGTCCGCTGCCCCCCGACGGCAGGTGAAAGATGGCCAGGGTAAGGCTGGGGGAGGGTCGGTGGCAGGGAGTGGTACAAAGAGCCCCGGAGAATAACGAGGTCCCCCGCTTAGCTCATTAGTGGGCTCCCTGGGGGGTGGCCACAGAGCCAGCCGCCCAGCTGCAGAGGGCTCGGGGACTCTGGGTCCTGGGCACCCACGAGACCTGGGCCCTCAGAGCGCGGCCTGGCTGCCCTGCCGCCTGCCCCTCGGGGGCCTTTAGGGTACACCCCCACGGCTGGGTAACAGGGACGGCTCTGCTCCAGACACCCAGGGGCTGCCTCCAGGGTCTGGAGTGGACCTCTGGAAGCCTGTCGGATTCCTTCTCATCGTCATCTCACGTGGACACTCACACAACCTAGGAGATAGCTGGTCTCCCTATCCCCAAGCTAGAGGAGGACAAGGAGGCACAGAGAGGTTATGTCGTTTGCCCAAAGGCACACAGTAAGCGGCAAAGCCCAGAAAGCCATCCCACTGGGACAGGGCAGGGACCCAACTCAGCCCTGCCACCTCCGGTCCCCTGTCGTCACTCCCTCTAACCATTTAGCTGCACTGTCTCTCAGTTACACTGGTCACTGAGCTTCATCTCCAGTGACTGGGGGACACTCTTGCATTACCGTCACTCTCAGGCTCTGCCCTGCAGAAGTCAGGGTCTGATCCGGGGTGGATCACACCCGTGAGCTGGCTTTTGGAGTCAGACCCGACTGGGGAAGAGTCTTAGCTCTGCCTTTCCCTGGCTGTGTGACCTCAGCAGTTGACTCGCCTTCTCTGAGCCTCCCAGAGGGCCACAGGTCTGAGTAGGACAGTGCCGGGGCGCTTGAAGAGACCAGATCGTAGTTCTGGGTTTGAGGCTTTGGACGGTCACTTGGACATCAGTGTCCACCTGGAGCTGCCCTGGGTCTGGGGCTCCAGCTGAAGCCCTCCTCTAGAACCAACCCAGCTCCCGGCTCTGGACACAGAGGGGCGGGCACCCCACTCCACGCTGCATGGCCCCCCCTGCCTAGCTGGCCCTGACCTGCTGCCCATCCACGGCCACCATGGTGTTGACATCAGGCCTGGCCAGCTGCTGGCCCAGCGTCCAGGACACAGCAGATGCTCATTAAACACAGCAGCAGCAGCAGCAGCAAGTGAGCCGGTCACGGCCATCGACAGCCCACAGAGTGGACACATGGGCTTTGGAGACGGCCCTGAGGGAGTCCCCGTCCCAGGCCGTGTGAGCTGTGGCCTGGGGAACGCACATCAGTTCTCTCTGCAGACGAGAACCCTTGTGACTGCCCCCACCGTGGCTCAGCAGCAGCTCCCAGGACAGCAGTTAGAATGGCCTCTGCTGCCATTTTCTTTTCCACCCTATTTCCTGGTCGCTCCCAGTCCCTGGTGGATATGTCAGGAAGGAATGTTCTAGAATCAGTACCCGGGGTGGAGTCTCCTCCCTTCCACTTCTTTTCTGTGTGGCCTTGGAGAGGAATCCTGCCTCTCTGGACCGCGGTTGGCCTGTCTGTGAAATGGGCCCACCCGCCTGCCTTGCCTACCTCTCAGTGACATTCTTTGAATTCAACGAGATGTCTACAAAGCCCTGAGTCCTCAGCAAGTGCTCATTTATGAAGTGCAATGAAACTGCTCCTTGTAGAAACAATGAAGGGGCAGAGTGGGAGGCTGCCCTCCCCAGGGAGGGTCCACTCCTGCCTTTTATCTGTCTTGTTGGGGAGTACCCTGATCCAGCCAAGCCTGAGGCCCACCCAGCTCTCCCACACACAGCAAAGCAAGAAGTCAAGGGGATTCCGTGTATGTGTGTGTGTGAGTGTGTGTGTGTGAATGTGTGTGTGCGTGTGTGTGTGTGCGCGTGTATGTGAGTGTGTGTGTGAGTGTGTGTGAGTGTATGTGAGTGTGTGTGAGTGTGTGCATGTGTGTGTGCGCGCGCGTGAGTGTGTGTGTGCGTGAGTGTGTGCGTGAGTGTGTGAGTGTATGTGAATGTGTGTGAGTGTGAGTGTGCGTGAGTGTGTGTGCGTGAGTGTGTGTGTGAGTGTGTGTGTGCGTGAGTGTGTGTGTGAGTGTGAGTGTGAGTGTGGGTGTATGAGTGTGTGTGAGTGTGGGTGTGTGCGTGTGTGTGAGTGTGAGTGTGTGCATGTGTGTGTGCGCGCGTGAGTGTGTGTGCGTGAGTGTGTGAGTGTATGTGAGTGTGTGTGAGTGTGAGTGTGCGTGTGTGTGTGAGTGTGTGCATGTGTGTGTATGTGAGTGTGTGTGTGCGTGTGTGAGTGTGTGTGTGAGTGTTTAAACACACAGGTTGGAATAACTACAACCTGCCACATTCTTTTCAAAGCCTTCCCAAGGCCCCCAGGGCCTCCCACACCCCAGCTGCTTGGCTGCTCCTGGGGAGGCGGCTGGGGCAGACAGGGAGCAGTGGGGAAGCCTGCAGGGTGGGCAGCGGCCCTGAGCAAGCCTGCGGCAAGGTGGCCAGGGCTGACCGTCAGCAGGAGCCCCTCTTCCCACACTGGGCAGGGAGGGCCCGTCATGCCTGGCTCCCCACAGGCTCCCCACACGACTCCCGTCACCCCCATGAGCCCCAGAGAGTGGGAGGAGCAGGCGGTGGAGGGAGCAGAGGGGTGCATCCCCAGGTGGCTCTGCACAACACACAGGGCAAGGGGGGTTGGGGTGTAGGGTGGCCTCTCTGTCCCCCCCCCATCCTTCAGGGCACGCTCCACACCACAGCCCGAGTCTCTGCGTCCAGCAGCGGCTGTCCCCGGCTCCCTGGGATCTGCGGAGCCCTGGTGAGCTGTCCCCGCTACTGGGATGCCTTGCAGTCTCTGGCCACCCACACCCCCCAGGGCCTCAAACCTGCTCTTCCTCCACTGGGAAGGCCTTGGGGTGCGTCCACACGGACGCTCCAACACCAGCCTCCAAGCAGATCCCCTCTCAGACCCGCCCCCGCCCCCTGAAACCCCTGCCTCCTGCGGCTGCTCCAGCTCCACCCGGGGATCTCTGTCCGTCTCTCCCACAGAAGGGGAGGTCCTCCACTGTGTTGTGTCCTTGGACCTGGGACAGGGCCTGGCATGTGCTGCCTGATTAATAATGTCACTGTCACCAGACCAACAGACAGAGTCCGGGGAGTGAGGAGCGGAGGAAGGCAGGTGGCAGATGGATGATGGGCAGATGGACGGATGGGAGGAGGACCGAGTGGGTGGACTGAAGGGAGAGTCCATGGATGGACAGATGGACAGTGGGGGAGTCAGGACAGAAGAACCCAGGGAAGGAAGCACCTCTAGCATATGGAAGAGAGGAAGGAAGGAAGGATGGACAGACAGACAACCGGATGGATGGATGGATGAATGGACAGATGGACAGACAACTGGGTGGATGATGCATGGATGAATGGATGGATGAATGAATGGACAGATGGATGGACAAATGATGGACAGATGGATGGGCAGACAACAAGACTGATGGATAGGGGGATGGATGGATGGACGGACAGATGGGGATGGTGGATGGATGGACAAATGGATGGGCAGACAACAGGACTGATGGATAGGTGGATGGATGATGGATGGACAGATGGATGATGGATGGATGGACAGATGGATGGGCAGACAACTGGATGGGAGGATAATGGATGATGGATGAACGGATGGGTGGATGGAAGGATGGACAGACAACTGGACTGATGGATGAGTGGATGGATGGACAGATAGATGGGCATACAACCGGATGAAAGGATGATGGATGGACGGATGGACAGGTGGGTGGGTGGTGGGTGGAGACACACTGCCAGCTGGACACGCGCAGTGGCAGAGACACAGGTCCCTCCCTAGAGACCAGAGCCCACTGCGGCGCAGACAGCCCCTCCCTCCCTCCCTCCGCCCCAGGCCCCGCCCAGGAAGCGAGGCCGAGGAACCTGGCAGGTGGGGGCTGACCCCAGGCTTTATTGAGCAGTCTTGGGTGGCGGACAGCAGGCCCTCGCCCCACCCTGGAGCCCCCTCTTCCTGCCCTGAGGCCGCCCAGGGCGGGCGGAGGCCGCGGACCGTGCCCCTCAGCTGCTGAGGAAGCAGCCCCGCTTGTGCCACTTCTGGTCGCGGATGCGGCGCACAGACTGCAGCTGCGGCTGGTTGGCGTCCCACTCGTTCCAGTGGCGGTACTCGCCCCGCTCCAGCACGTACTGGCGCCCGCGGTAGCCGGGGAACTCATAGCCGACCCACCTGCCGGGATAAGGCTGGGCTGAGGACAGCTGTCACCAGGCCCCGCCTCGGCCCACAGCCTGCTACCCGGCCGAGCTCCTCCTGGGCTCCCCAGTGCCCTGGGATGCGCCTAAACCCGAACCCTCTCACCAGACCCTTGCAAAACCCCCAGGTGCTCTCTCCACGTCCCTCTTCACACTGTGCGCTGAGCCTCCGTACAGGCTGTTCCTCCTGCCTGGCACACTCTTCCTCACCTTGCCCTATTCCTCCCCTTCCATTTGCACCCCTTACCACTCCGTTTAGTTCCTTCTTCCTCTAGAAAGTCCTTCCTGGCTGAACTGAATAGCTCCCCAGGACTCCCAGAGGCATACATCTGCCTCCACACCCTGATCACAACCAGCTGTGAATACCTGTCTCCTTGTCTGTGTCCCTATAGGCCTGGGAAATTCTTGAGGGCAGTGGCCATATAGTTCTTAGGGTTCCCTGTGTCCCATTACCTGTCACATAGTAAATGCTCAGCAAAAAGTCCCTGAGTAAATTTTCACAGGAAGGATCAACCCAAATCATAGGCCCACCATGAGACCTAACCACAAACACAGGGCAAGACGCCTTAAGGTGGCATTAACAGTGATATGCAGCCTAGAAGGAGGGAAGTAATTCAGTCTGCTCTCCTAGGAAGGACTCGGGTCACACTTCGTCATACATCTCACGTCCTTGATCGGGGGACAAGGACTGTGAAGAAGAAAGAACAGTCCGAGAATCACTTTCAAGGCCTGGATATGTTCAGAAAAGGAGTAAAGGTTTAGATGGGGACAGGTAGGGGACCAATTTCAATGGAAAAAAAATAAGTTTCTGGAGTCAGAGCTTCCTGGGGTCCCAGTGGTGGGAGCACCCGACGGGACCCCATCCTGGGTGCGGGCGACTGGGACTCTGAGCAGGATGGTCCCCTGCAGCCTGGAGGACACAGGTGGCTCCTGTGCAGAACAGAGAGCGGAGACGGGGCGGGGCAAGGGTGCGCCGGGTCCCTTACGTCCCGTTGATGGCCCGGATGCTGGCCACGCGGTCCTGGAAGCCGTGCGCCCACAGGCTGGGCACGTCGTCGTCCACTATCTCCATCTTGCGGCCGCTGAAGGCGGGGTTCTCGAACAGGTGCAGCTTGTGGTCCGGGCCGTCCTGGGGGAGAGCGGGGCTGAGCCGGCCACCCCACCCCGACGGGCTCGGGGACGCCCCGGGAGGAGGAGAGAGCCAACGGCCACCCCAGAGCTGACCCTGGACGGAGAGGGCCGCGGAGAGACTCAGCGGGACCTTAGAGCCACAGGTAGGAAACAGCTGTCATTCCACCCATGGCTACAGAGAGGGAAACTGAGGCCGGGGCAGCAGCGATGGATGGGCAGTGTTGACGCAGGCGCCATCCACCCCGCTGGACCAGGTCCCACCCGGCCTCCTGGGCCTCCCCGGCCTCCCCTCGCACTGCCCAGGAGGAGCACCGGGTCGTGGGAGTGGGAGAAGGGCTCCCGTGGGCAGGAGTGGGCACACATGGGTATCAGAGGGAAGCCAGGAAGGACTTGAACGGCTGCAGGGTTCATTTCTGGTTATCTCCTGGGGTGTTTCCTGGACCCCAGGTTCTCATTTCCACAGGGTTACAAACGGAGACCCTAGGGCGGCATGGGTTAATGAGCCCCTGCATCCAGTGTCCACTCAGTAGCCGACTTCGTCTCACTATCATGGGGGCAGACATTTGGGGGTCCCTCCAGGCCAGGCCATGGCTACCACCCAGGCGGGGGCTTGTGCTCACGATTTCCAGAGGCCTGAGGGACAGGAGGCTGTCACTGTGGCGGCTATTGGACCAGGCGTCCCAGCGAGGGTAGTCTCCCTTCTCCAGGACAAACTGCTCTCCCCGGAAGGACCTGCACTCAAACGCCAGCCACCTGGGGAGGGAGGGCCTGGGTCACCTCCAGGGCAGCAGAGTGGGCACCCAGGCCTGCAGATCTGGGGGATGGGTGGCTCTGACCTGGCTCCCTGCCTGGCCCCAGTGTTGCTGCTGATTCCTGGGTCTCCTGTGGATGGACCGGGACATGCTGAATAAGTCTGAGACCCTGGACCCAGAAACCGTCGTAGGACATGTTTTCTAGAATCCATGTGAAGTCCAGTCTGTGAGGAGGGTGCTCAGAAAGTCTTAGCATGACACCCGACAGGCTGTCAGTGTTCTGTAGAGCACCCCCCCTCCTCCGCTCCTCTCTTCCTCCCTCCCTCCCTCCCCCTCTCTCCTGCTCTTCATTTCTCTATCTGATGTGCATCTGTCCAGGGTCACTCAGATGGTCAGTGCCAGCGTCTGGACTTGCTTGCCTTGTAGACATGGGTGGGATTCCTGACCCCTGGGGTTCAGTTTCCTCATCTGTGGAGATAAGAATGGCACCTCTCTCATAGGACGAGAGCAATACTTGTCAAACTTGAGATGATATTTTTACTTGAAATTATAAGTATCACCAGGGTGCAGTGGTACATGCCTGGAATCCCAGCAACTTGGGAGGCTGAGGCAGGAGGATCACAAGTTCAAGGCCAGCCTCAGCAGCTTGGCAAGATCTTAAGCAACTTAGCAAGACTTTGTCTCAAAATAAAAATGTAAAAAAAAAAAAAAAAAAGCTGGGGATGTAGCTCAGTGATAAAGAGCCCCTGGTACCAAAAAAAAAAAAAAAGGAAATTACAAATATCATATCCATTTATTTATATGCAGTGACATAAATTGAATATTCACTATTTGGTCATGGAGTCAGTCTGTCCTCTTTCCTGCCACTTGCCCTGGCAATCGAGAGCTTAAAGTTTTTTCGAAAAGAACCTCTCTCGTTCTACAGATAGGGAAACCGAGGCCAGAGCGGAAGGGAGCTGTCTAGGGCCCGCAGTAGCCGGTGTTGAGCTCCTGCGCCCAGGAGGTGGAGCCTTTCGGGGCCTGGACAGGTACTTACGGCCCGGACTCCACTTGGATGGAGCCCACCTTCTCCAGCAGGCTGTCGGTCAAATTGGGACATTCCGTCGAGAGCTCGCACCGCTTGCCCTGGAAGTTCTCTAGCTCGTACACGGTCACCTGCAAGAGCAGCATCCTCAACGTCGCACGCGCTGGGCTCCCAGCTCCAGCCCGCGCTGCCCCTGGGCACCACCTGCTCCCTGCCCTCCGCGCGGCGAGCCTGCACCGCCCCCTGGTGGCCGCAGCGGGGACACCTCCAGCGCCTCCAATCCAACAGGTAATAATGATGCCAACTCCAATGATTGGCAGGCGCCAGGAGGGACCCTGGGAGAGGAAAATAACCGGCGGGAGAGCTGGAGGGAAGGAAGTGAAGCCGCTTTGGCCGGGAGGGAACAAGGGTCACTTGCAAACTTCAAGAGGAGTGAGAAATCCATTATTTCCTTCATGTGAAATTTCCTTTTTTAAAAACTCTACTTAAGCTGGGTGTGGAGGCACACACCTATCATCCCAGCAGCTGGGGAGCCTGAGGCAGGAGGGTCGCAAGTTCAAATCCAGCCTCAGCAACTTAGTGAGGCCCTAAGCAGCTCAGTGAGACCCTGTCTCTAAATAAAATATTAAAAGGGCTGGGGATGGGGCTCAGAGGTAAAACGTATCCAGCAAACGACAACAAACCC